>NC_025994.2:117271710-117346735 GCF_000442705.2 Elaeis guineensis | reverse complement strand
ACTCTTTGTGAGTTTTTGTTCTTATTTTTGGAGGATTTTCAAAACAAGGAAAGGTTGATCCGAACCTGAAATCGGAGTGTTTTGGGTTTACTTGTACCCGAAAAACAAGTGATCTAGCTTGGGATAGCTAGTGTCGGAGTTTTCGACGTTTTGTATTCAGGTTGAATACAAGTATAGTGGATTGAAAATTCCCAAGTAGGAGCTTGGGGAGTGGATGTAGGTGCAAGATTGGCACCGAACCACTATAAATCCTTGTGTTTGTGGTGTGCTTTATCGCTTCACTTTATTTCTTTATTATATTCTTGCATTCCTGCTTTAGGTAATTAATATTGAATTAAAATCTTTGTCTTGTCCATCATAAGTAATTAATCATTTCTAAAATTTTTAGAAACCCAATTCACCCCCCCTCTTGGGTTGCATAGCTGGGCAACAAGTGGTATCAGAGCCCGGTGCTCTAGCCCTTCTTTGATCTAACAATCAAAGAGCCAAAGATCTATGGCAACCCATGTTGGTACTTCTCTAGCCGAGGGGCAATCAACAAACCGACCTCCACTTTTCAATGGGTCTAATTACACCTATTGGAAAGCTCGGATGAAGATTTTCATACAAGCACTCGACTATGATATGTGGAGTATCATAGTGAACGGTCCTCACACACCCACCAAGATTATAGATGGTGAGGAGTCAACCAAACCCGAGAAAGAATGGGATGAGGTTGACAAGAAATTGGCACAATTAAATGCCAAAGCCATGAATGTTCTTTATTGTGCACTAGATGCAAGTGAATTCAATCGTATTTCTACTTGTGCATCTGCTAAAGAAATATGGGATAGGTTAGAAGTAACCCATGAGGGAACAAATCAAGTAAAAGAGTCTAAAATAAACATGCTTGTACATAAATATGAATTGTTTAAGATGGAGCATGATGAGTCCATAACTGCTATGTTTACTCATTTTACTGATATAATTAATGGTTTGAAGAGTCTTGGCAAATCTTATACTAACAGTGAACTTGTAAGGAAGATTCTCAGGTCACTGCCAAGAACTTGGGAAGCCAAGGTGACTGCCATCCAAGAAGCAAAGGACTTGAACACTCTACCTCTAGAAGAACTTCTTGGATCCTTGATGACTCATGAACTTAGCATGAAGCAACATCAAGAGGATGAAGTCAAAAATAAAAGAACCATTGCCCTCAAATCCACAACTTCGCCTGATTATGAAACGGATGACACTGAAGATGAAGAACAGGATGAAGAGATGGCACTCATCACCCGGAGACTCAAGAAGTTCCTAAGAAAAAGGAAACAGGGGATGAGAAAGAAGTCATTCACAAAAGGGGAACAAAGCAAAGAGAAAGAGAAAGATCAACCCCTTATATGCTACGAGTGCAAGAAGCCGGGACATTTCAGATCCGAATGTCCACAACTGAAGAAAGATCCCACAAAGTTCAAAAAGAAGGCAATGATGGCGACTTGGAGTGCGAGTGATGACTCAAGCTCCGACGAGAAAACCTCAACAGAACAAGCCAACCTGTGCCTGATGGCACATGAAAATGAGGTAACTTCTGAATCCACTAGTGAATTCACATTTGAAGAATTGCATGAAGCATTCTATGATTCAATTGATGAATTAAAGAAACTAGGAAAGAAAAACAAAGAACTAAAATTGAAAAATCAGTCCTTAGTGAAACAAATTGAAAACCTGTCAATTGAAAAATTCACATTGATTCAAGAAAATCAAAACTTAAAGGATGAAATTAACAAGCTGAAATCTATAGTAGATAAGTTCACCTTAAGTTCAAACAAACTAAATATGATTCTTGATAATCAGAAAGCTATATATGATAAGACTGGACTTGGCTATAAACTTCTGAAGAAACAAAAATTTCTGAAGGATATTTATGTAAATTATTCAAGTAACAAGTCTACAAATATTACTTGTTTCAACTGTGGTAGGATAGGACATAAATCATACACATGTCTTATTAACAAATATGCAAACACAAAGAAAATATGGGTTCCAAAAGGAACCATTCTGACTAACCTGAAAGGACCCAAGAAAGCTTGGGTACCTAAGACAGAAACTTGACCTTTGCTTGCAGGTGTGTCTAGCATCCCAAGAAGGAAACAGAAAATGGTATCTTGACAGCGGATGCTCGAGACACATGACTGGTGATGAATCACAATTCATCACGCTTGATGCTAAGGATGGAGGGATGGTCACCTTTGGAGATAATGGCAAAGGAAAGATCATCGGGATAGGTAACATTGGTATCACTCCCTCCAAATACATTGAGAATGTTTTACTAGTTAAAGGTTTAAAGCATAACTTACTTAGCATTAGTCAATTCTGTGATAAAGGGTATAAAGTAGTTTTTGAATCATCTGTTTGCATTGTGACTAGTCCTATTAACGATGGCATTAAATTTATAGGACATAGGCATGGCAATGTTTATATGATAGATTTGAATGACTTAGCCAAATTAGACATACAATGCCTAGTATCCTTGAATGCTAAAATCAATGAGACTAGTTGGCTGTGGCATCGTAGACTTGCACATATCAGCATGCATTCTCTTTCAAAATTAATTAAGAAAGATTTAGTTCTCGGTTTGCCAAAACTGAATTTTGAAAAGGATAGAATTTGTGATGCATGCTAATTAGGTAAACAAACTAGAGTATCATTTAAATCCAAAAATACTGTTTCAACTTCTAGACCATTAGAGCTCTTACATATGGACTTATTTGGACCAACAAGAACCACCAGTCTAGGAGGAAAACGATATGGCTTTGTAATTATAGATGATTACTCTCGTTTTACTTGGGTTTTCTTTTTGGCTCACAAAAATGAAACTTTTCATATTTTCACAATGGTTCTTTTTGGAACCCATATTTTCTTTACATTAGAATTTATGAATTTTTTAGAGAAACAAGTGTATGACTTGTATCCTACTCTACCACATTTGAAGCAAGTAATGTTTGAAAATTTATTGCTTGAAGAGTTTACATAAATATTTTTTAGAAACTTTTATTTTTTTAAGGGGTTGTAGCCAAGACCAGCTTTATCATAAACAGCCTTTTGATTTTCAAGTATCATATTAAGTTTATTTGAACTTAAGGTGAATTTTTCAACCATTGATTTTAGCTTGGCAATCTCATCTTTTAAGTTCAGATTTTCTTGAGACAGGATTAATTTTTTATTAAAAATACTCTCATTTTGTTTTAGTAAGTATTGATTCTTTGATTTTAACTCTTTGTTCTTTACCCCTAGCTTTTTTAGTTCATCAATTAAATCATAAAAAGCTTCATGAAGTTCTTCAAAGGTAAAGTCAATAGGAGTTGCAGAATTTACCTCATTTTCATGTGCCATAAGACACAAATTGGCTTGTTCATTTGAGTCTTCTTCTTCGGAGCTTGACTCATCACTTCCACTCCAAGTAGCCATCATGGCCTTCTTCTTGTACTTCTTGGGACCCTTCTTCAGTTGTGGGCATTCATACTTAAAGTATCTAGATTTTTTATATTCGTAGCAAATAAGGAGTTGGTCTTTATCCTTTTCTTTGCTATGTTTCCCTTTTGTGGGTGGCTTCTTCCTCATTCCTTGTTTTCTTTTCCTCAAAAACTTCTTAAACCTTCTAGCAATGAGAGCCATTTCTTTATCCTGCTCTTCATTTTCCGTATCATCAGTTTCTTCATCAAGTTGAACCATGGATTTGAGGGTGATTGTCCTCTTCTTTTTGACTTCTTCTTCTTGATGTTGTTTCATGCTCAGCTCATGTGTCATCAGTGATCCTAGAAGCTCTTCCAAGGATAGGATGTTCAGATCTTTGGCTTCTTGAATAGCGGTCACTTTGGCTTTTCAAGTTCTTGGTAAGGACCTAAGAATTTTTCTCACGAGATCACTGTTAGAATAAGACTTACCAAGATTTTTTAGACCATTTATAATATCAGTAAAATGAGTAAATATTTCAGTTATAGATTCATCATGCTCCATTTTAAAAAGTTCATATTTATGCATGAGCATGTTAATTTTGGATTCTTTCACTTGATTAGTTCCTTCATGAGTTACTTCTAATCTATCTCATATTTTCTTAGCAGACATGCATATTGAAATATAATTGAATTCATTAGCATCTAGAGCACAATACAAAATATTCATGACTTTAGCATTTAGTTGAGCCATTTTCTTATCAACCTCATCCCATTCCTTTTCAAGTTTGGTTGATTCCACACCATCAATTAATTTAGTAGGTGTGTGAGATCCGTTTACTATAATACTCCACATATCATAGTCAAGTACTTGAATGAAGATTTTTATCTGAGCTTTTCAATAGGTATAGTTTGACCCATTGAAAAGTAGAGGTTGGTTAGTGGACTGCCCCTCGGCTAGAGAAGTGCCAACTTGAGTTGTCATAGATCTTTAGCTCTTTGATGGTTAAATCAAAGTAGGACAAGAGCACCGAGCTCTGATACCACTTGTTGTCCAGCTATGCAACCCAAGAGGGGGGGTGAATTGGGTTTCTAAAAATTTTAAACTTAACTTACAACTATGAAGATTATTTAACAATGAGCAAAATAAGTATGGAGAGTGTAATTTATGCAAGGTGTAGAAGTTGGATGCAAGAATGTAAGAGGATAAAGAAATTTAAAAGGAGAGCAAGTAAGCACAACACAAACAAAAAGATTTATAGTGGTTCGGTGCCAACCTTGCACCTACATCCACTCCCCAAGCTCCTACTTGAGAATTCAAATCTACTAAACTGTATTCAATCCGAATACAACATCGGAACCTTCGACTCTAGCTATCCCAAGCTAGAACACTTATTTTTCGGGTACAAGCCAATCCAATACAATCCGATTCAAGGTTCGGATCAATCTTTCCTCATTTTGGAATCCTTCCAAAATAAAAACAACTCAAAAAGAGTATAGGAGTTAATCACATAAAAGTACAGATGTAGCTCCTTTAATGAGCAAATAATGCTTTAAATACACTTTACACAATTAGAAGGAAGCTCTTTTTGATTTTTTCAAGGTGGTTGGAGACTTGAATGAGCTCTTGAGGAGTTGGTGAACTTGAAATGAAAGCTTCTTTAACTTCAAGAGGGCTCTTTGCTTAGGGCTGAAATGTATGCTTGAAATTCTTCTCAAAACCCTTCTCTTGTTTTTGATTCCCTCCTTTAAGTCCCTTTATATAACTTCAAATAATGGTGGAGAGTAATCTGGACTAAAATAGAGCCGTTAGAGCATATTAAATGGGCATTAAATATAATTGAAATAGATTAAAAACTAGCCGTTGTGAAATTTTTCCATCACAGGGGTCGACTCATAGGGTCGACTCATGCTCATGGGTCGACTCATGGGGTCGACCTCTGTGAAAAAGAGCAGAAAATGACTGTTTTATAATTTTGACCTGTAGAGCAGCAGAGGTCGACTCATAGGGTCGACTCATACCAAAGGATCGACTCATGGGGTCGACTCACAAAGTGTGCCAGCCAAAATTTCAGCGTGCCGTTCAGCCATTTAAGCCATGAGTCAACTCATAGGGTTGACTCAAAAATAAAAACCTAATTTTTTTACAAAATACACTTTCAAAAATATTAAAATTTCTTTCAATAGATTGTACGTCTTTAGTTCTTGCTCTTGAGGCTTCTGAATCAGGTCTTGACAAAATTACGATTTTACTCCTGAAATACAATAAGTCTTTTTCCAAGCCAAAATCGTTAGTAATCCCCTCAAATGCTTTGTAATCATCAAAATCAATTCAAGGAGCAACAATCTTGAAAAAAAATAAAAAAAAATCTGGAAGAAGAACTCCTTCAAGGCTGCACGCAAGAAAGAAAATCCTTTTTCTTCCTTGATTTTTCTCTCCTTGGGAAGAACTTTTCTTCTCCAATTTTTTGCTGTATAACCAGCAAAAAAAACTCTCTTTGATGCCCAAAAATCATCAAGAAAAGATCAAAAAAATATACCAAGAAGAAGAAGAGAAAGTGAATGTTGCGAGCGGGATCTTGGGACGTCCAACTCTTGGACGCCCCCTCCTTGTTTTAGGCGACAAGAAAAGAAGGGGATGGGGCACCTCCTTTTTCACAAGAGCAAGAGAGGAGAGGGGTGTGGCACTTCTTCATGGGTGTGGGGTTTCTCACGATAAAAATTGGAGCATGAAGAATTAATTATTACATGGGGTAGCTTTCTTTTGGGTTTAGTCATATTCCCAAATAGGATTCAAGATCTTGATCAAATTCTAACTAATTCTTGAATCCAATCCTAATCAATTTAGAAATTAGTTATAACAAACTAACTAATTGGGTCTTAGCCCAATTATTAGGCTCCAATTGAATCACAATTAGTTAGATGAAAATCTCATTGATCCAGAGATTAATTCTTGATGGATTCAGGAAAGCTATTTGATAATATGGCTTGATCCAATCAAACCAATTATTCAATAGGATTTGATCCAATCAAAGTCTATTATCAAACTAATCCTGTTAATTTGATTTTGTATCCCTGAGATCAATTGAAGAAAGTCCTGTTATTCAATAGGACTGCATCCAATTAATCCAAATCCAATCTAATTGAATCTAATTCAATTAGATCTAATCCAATCTTCATTGTTCAATCAAATTGAGATAATTAATAATCATATTGTTAATTAATTATTTTTTTAATTTACTAACCATTAGTAAATATTTATTGCAATCTTTGTATAAGATTAATCATCAATCAAATTGATAATTAAATCTTTTAATAATTCATAATTGTCGATCAGTCATTTGATTAGATAGGTACTTCTATGTGTGTGACCCCATAGGTTCGAAGCTAAGGCAGTATCACAAGTATAATTTTTATACTAATCGATGTAATCATCTAGTAATGAGATCCGATGTCTGGATAGGCCGAACGTATGCCTAGCAACACTCTAGAACCCATGTGAATATAGTTACCATATAATTCATCCTTTTGACACTTGATGCTCAAGGATGACTTTGGGTTAAACTGTCAACCCAGGAAGAGTGGTCCACATTATGTCTCAATCTCAAAAATTTTGTGACTCCTCACTAGGACTACTTTGGTCAAAATTTTACTGAATTGAAACACAATGATGCATCATCTCCAATTTTACTTGGAGTGGTCAATCCCATCTTGACTCGCACTCAGACTTCACAAGTACTTGACTGTATCCAAAAATCTTCCATCATCGAATTATAAATTTGGATAGTCCGACATCAAAGCACAGTGAGTCGCTTGCAAGTCACTGAGATAGCCTCAGATTTGAGGGACACATATATCCATATCCCATCAGAGCAACCCTTGACAGCAGAGTGCTCCGAAAGTGGTCACGCTTAGTGAAATGTATTCCTACATATCATCCGTATGCCATACCCGTGTCACCACATGTCTTGGTTAAGAGGACAACCAACTAATATGACATACAATGATCTATACTCAATACAATTATCATCCTTGTGATAATTGTATCATTTAATCGCGAGCAGGATTTAAGAACTACATGATAAATTCTTCTTTATTATTTTGAAAGTAGTTCTAAGGACTTCATCATAACATATGAGTTCTATTTTAGAAGATGTATTCCTTATGATGAATCTTCCAGATAATATTTATCATTTTATGATTCGTATACTTGCATGGAATACAATCATCTACAACCTAGATGATTGGCTTTATGACACATTTTTCAATAGCTGGCTCATCAGTTGTATCGTCTGCTCCATCTGTGTCATTCGCTCCATCATCTAGATCTGGAGCTCCTGATACAAGTTGATGCATGCAGCCAACTCATGAGCTCACTGCTCAGCCTGCTGTCGATCCTCGATAACCCACCTCTGCACCTCCGTCAGTCGAGCCTCGCAAGCAGAATGGATGTCAGCCCTAGATGAGTATGTGGATGAGGGAGCAGTGATCCCATACCCTAGACCTCTAACATAACAGGATCTCGTACCAAGCATCTGATTACAGATCTCATCATCTGTGGGTGCGGTCGAGCCCTTAAGGGTAGGCTGGGATCTCATGTCTATCATACGGTCCTGAAAATTAAAGTTATAGCTATTTTAATTTTATAATAAAAATTAGACTGTGAATAAAAAAATAATTGAAAAAACTTACAAAGAGCTCTTGGCTCTCCGTCGTCCACTCTCCTGACCGTCGCTGGTGGGTCCGCTGGTAGATATCGATCCTACTTGGAAGCTCGCCACTCTCGACATCTCTCTACAATTTGAGAATAATTAATTAAAAAAATTTTAAATAACTAGAGAATTATATGTTAATTAAAAATTAAAAATTATTTACCATGTACTCCATGTGACGAGCAAACAACCTCGAACCTCCATAATACGGTATGGTTTGTCTCGCCCAATTCACGACGTTCTGGGCACATCTTCTCAGTATAGTTACCAGTTAAATTAGTAGATAACAAATTTAATTTAAGAATAAATGTCGAATACACGTGATCCTCCTCAAAATCAATAATGTCGAATACACCCTGCCAATAACAAATATTAGAAGAATACCATACAAATTAAATATTCATAGTATAATTTATTTTAACTGTAAGTGGGTGTAGAAAATCTCTCTTTGAGCTGGTAGAACATGATGCCAATCGAAAAGCATCACGGGGGCATAGCTGCGGTATATGATGCCCAGCTCGGTCTGCCACGGCTCGCACCATCTCCTAATGAACCTGGTGTAGCAAGATGGTATCTCGATATGGAGATGCTGTCCCGGATGCTCGTATCTCCAATGCTCTAGAGCGAGGTTCTTTGATAGACGTCGCCCTCGCCTTACTACTGATGAAGACTGGTCTGAAGCAATAATAAATAAATCATTAGTATGATAACTATCCAAATAAAAAAATTAAATTTTATTATATTAAAAGCATAATAATACCACTCGGATCCATCTTAGTGAGACCTGCCTCATTGAGACCCACCTCACTGGGATCTGCCAGTGCAGGACCCTCTGGCAATGGAGCCGATGCGGCAATGGAGATCGGTAAAGGTGCCTCAGCCTCCGGGGTAGACTATGAATGCGAACGTCGTCGTCTGTCTCCTGGTGCCATATTTATAATTTTTGATATATAAATAAATATAATATTGAAAATAATAATAATAAATAAATTATATTCTAATAAATAAAATTATATCGCATATCATTATTGCAAAAAAAGATTGAACAAAAAATATAAATCTACTCATCAATATTCGTATCTTCCTCGATGTGTCGATGCTCTTCCGAATTACAATAATCGATATATGTGTCGTCTTCTATCTCATCATCATTTATGAACTAATCGTCGCCCTCCGACTCATCAAGATTAAATACAAAATCAGCTTCAACTTCGTTGGATGGCAGATCAGCCCTATTCAAAGGTACCGTTATAAGTTCTTCATCAACAAAAAGCTAGACTAATATTTGCTCTTCCTATTGAAAAGCTTTCTTTTCATGTAAATCTGAATTTTCATCCATCTCTAATCAGGTTGGTATGTCATATACACCTCTAGGTGTTATTTTTTATACAATATGCTAATTACCTCGATACTTTAGATCCTTCAAATATATTACTTATTTCGCTTGAGTTGTTAATATTTATGGCTCATTCTAATACCATGTTCGTACAAAATTTGCACTGATAAAGTATGGATTGATATGAATATCAATTTTTTTATTACTAATATCTCACCATTCACACTGAAACAAAAATATAGAATTATCAGAACCATACTTCAGTTCTATGATATGTACCAGTACACCATAATATTCAATCTCTTCTTCTCTTTCATATCCTATTGTAGCAATCCTACTATTCTAGATCCGTCGTTGCATCTCAAGCACCCTTGTGTGAAATCTAATTCCTCCAATGATACAAAATGCGTAGTGATTAACCCTTCGATCGGGACCACATGCTAAATCATACAACTCAAAGGTCGCACCCACTTCTTTATTGAAATACTTATGTTTCATCTACACCATAATATAAAAAATTATATTGGTTCAAATAATATTATTTATAATTAAATAAATAACATATTACTAATGCAACTTACAAGATCACCAAACTATTTTGTAAATTTTTTTCTATATCGATCGGCATCCGTATTATTCTCTCTATATAGTATACTCTTGTGCTCACTGTAATAAATTATAATTTTTAATTTTATATTGACATAAAAAAATTACTTAGAATATTAAACAGTATGCTAAGATGGTACTCAATAAAATTTTTAATTTTTTCATAATTATTTAGAACATAAAAGTGTGCCTTAGATAGCTCGTTCACGTCCATAAATTCATATATTCTTGCACCAATAGGTCGAACTATTTATTTAAATATAAACAACATTGGTTCATTGTCACTCTATTCATGGTCTGCATTACGATCTGTACGATTAAATCTTGTTTTGATATCATTAAGATATATCGAGCAGAATATAACACTCCGTAGCTATATATGCTTCCGCTATAGACCCTTCAGATCATGCTTTATTACGCATATACTCTTTTAGGGTATATAAGAATCTGTAAATAAAAATAAATTTAAATTTTAGAAATATATTTATATCTTATAATTGATATGACAAAATACGTATAATTTTTTTACCTTTCAATAGGATACATCCATCAATAATGTATCAGTCCGGTCAAAAGAGCTTCTTTTGGAAGATGAATAGCTAGATGCACCATAATATCAAAAAATGATGGTAGAAAATTTTTTTTCTAACTTACAAAGAATGAATACGATATCCTTCTCAAATCTCTCAAGTAAGTTAATCTTTAATTTTCGATAACACAGTTCTCGAAAGAACACTCCCAACTCAATCAATGCAGTTTGAACATCACCACCTAAATAGTCAAGCATAACCACAGAAAGTAAACGTTGCATCATCATATGGGAGTCATGACTTTTCATACCAGAGATATTACCATCGTTGTTCCCAATACACCGCGATACATTTGAAGCGTATGCATCAGAAAACTTTACAGTTTTGAACCATCCATAAAAATTTTTTTTCCTCACCAAACAGCGAATAACATATGGGTGGCATAAAAAATCTATCACCTCGATGAACTAAATGCAACTCCGATCGGATTCTCATTTTCTGTAAATCAAGGTGAGCTTTTGTATCATCTTTTATTTTTCTTGAGATGTTCAATACAGTACCGATGATATTATCATAAATATTCTTATCAATGCATATTACATCCAGATTATAACGAAGTAGTAGCTGCTTCCAATACGGTAGTTCGAAAAAGATGCTTCGCTTCATCCAATTCAGCTCAGCTTCAGTACGCTTCCACTTGCGAGTATCCGATATTTTTTTAAATTAAACGTTTTCAATGACTTCAACTTGTTCTAAAATTTTTGCTCCACTTAACTCTTTAGGTGGTGGACACCGGTCGGACTTACCATCAAAATATTGGTTATAATGAATCCTCCAAGAATGATTACCAAGGAGAAACCCCCGATGACTCATGAAGCATATTTTCCATCTATGCCTTAAATGTAAAGAGGATGCATCCTTATTGCATATTGGACATGCCAGATATCCTTTGGTGCTCCATCCAGATAAGTTTTCAAATATAAAAAAATTATTTATGGACCATAAAATTGAAGCATGCAACTTAAAATTACTTCGACTCGTAGAATCATATGTCTGTACCTTATTTTTTCATAGCTCTTTTAGATCATCGATTAAAGGTCATAGATATATATCAATTTTATTACCTGATGCTTTCGGATCCGGAATCAACAGTAACATAAAAATAAATGATTCTTTCATGCACTTCCAAGGTGACATTATATACAACTAGCATCACAGGCCACATGCTGTAAGAGATACTCAGATTGTCAAAAAGATTAAATCCATCTGTCGCTAGACCAAGCCGGATATTATACGGGTCACTCGCAAAGTGCGGATGCTTTGCATCGAAGTCTTTCTGCACTAAAGAGTCAGCTGGATAGCTAAGTATGTTCTCCTCCGGAACTCACTGCTCATAATGCCATCTCATTTCTTCAACTATCTTTGTGAACATATACAACCTTTGAAGTTTTGGAATCAATGAAAAATATCTCAAAATTTTTTGAGGATCTTCTTTGCTTTTCTATTATCGATTTTGTATCTAGACTCACGACATTTCAGACATTAAGTTGTCTGTTTATTATCTTTATAAAATAATATACAGTTATTTTTGCAGGCATGTATAGAAATATAGTCAAGTCCCAATTCTCGCATGTATATTTTTGCTTCAGAATATGATTTTGAAAGTCTCTCTCCATCGAAAAGAGCTGCTTTAATCAATGTCAAATTTTGATCAAATAACTTTGACTCCATCAGTTCATGATTTTAATATGAAGTAATTTTATCAAAAACTCTAACTTGGAGAATTTTGTACAATTTGGATAGAGTGGCTCTCGTGCATCCCTTACAAGCTCTGCAAACTATTCAAAAATCCTTTCTATCTCTAACCGGATATTGTGTTCATGATCAGAATTGCTTTCAGATGTAGTACTCATACGTACATTTGAACAAGCACCTGATGTAAATCATCTAATAGTTCTCCTATACCATTATATTCGACAAGTCCAACAGCATCACTATCATCTTCAATATCGTCATCATCGTGCACCACTTCATTCGGATCACCCTCCCCATGCCATATCCAACAAGTATACTTCTTATCCATACCATAATATAGCAGATGCTCCTCAACAAGTGTTATGTGACGATATACCATATTGACACATCTCTTACATGGATACTTTATCCGACTAGCACTGTCAGCATTATGCCGTGTAAACTTAATAAAATCTCAAACTCTTTTTCGATATTCAGATAAAAAAATATCTCTAGCATTCATCCAACTTTCGTTGATATCCATCTAACAACAAACCAAAACTTATTAATAACAAAAAAATGTTCAGTGGTATTCATCCGAACTGGATCCCGATCCAAATTTCAGATTGAATCACGATTTGAATTTCGACCAAAATCCCAATCCAGATCCGGACATAGATTATTTTATACAAAACAACATATATTAAAAAATACAGACTAAACAGTAACACAGAAAATCTCCTTCCACCAATTTAATGAAGCAAAAATGCATGATCCAATCCATTTCAAATCATTACTAATATGTTAGGCCCTATCCCCTTCAGAAAAGTAATAATTTTATTATTATTATTAGTAGATATTTTATTTCATTATTATAAAAATTTCAGTAGTATCTTCCCATGTTTCTCCAAGTATATGATGTGAATATGGTGCCTATGCACCTTATCCACCATATACCCAGAAAATAGTGGACAGATAACTACTGAATACCACATAATAAAATAAAATATCAACCATTAACAACAATAAGATTATTATTTTTTCAAAAAGCTCGAATATGAGATATCCAATAGTCGATCTCGATGAAGATCAACTCTTGAACGAAAATCTAGGGCTCAATGTAATTTAACTACCATCTCAGAACATACGTTTGAAGATGGATTTCTAATTTATCAAAAAAAATAACTCTGTATTGTAATTTTTTCATCAAAAATTTTAATAATTTTTTTTTAAAATAAAAATATTTTTTATATTTAATTATAAATAAATAAAAATATATAAAATAGCACATAAAATAATTAAATTGTAATAAGTAACAGCAATATACATTGTGTTAGTAGAATAAAAAATAATTAATCAAATAATTAAATAATTTCAACAGTAATACTAAAAAATTTATGTAACAAATATAATTAATCAAATAATTAAATAATTTTATTAAGCAAATAATTTTCTCCCCGACCCTATCTCTCTCGACCACCAGCCGCCCCCTCCCTGGCCCCATCTCCCCGACCGCCGGCCACCCCCTCTCCGACCCCGTCTCCACCGGCTGATACCCTCCCCGACCCTGTCTCCCCCGACCGCCGACCATCCCCTCCAAGGCCTCGTCTCCACCGGCCGACACCCTCCTCGGCCCCATCTCCCTCGACTGCCGGCCGCCCCCTCCCTAGCCCAGTCTCCGCCGGTCGACACCCTCCCCAGCCCCGTCTCCCCCGACCGTCGGCCGCCCCCTCCCCGGCCCTGTCTCCACTGACCAACACCCTCCCTGGCCCCATCTCCCCCGGCCGCCGGCCGCCCCCTCCCCGGCCCCATCTTAGCTAACCGACACCCTCTCCGACCCCATCTCCGTCACCACCGACCGCCCCCTCCCCGGCCCCATCTTCTCTTTTTTCTTTTTTTTTCTATTTTTTCTTTTTTCACCTTTTTTTTCTTTTCTTTTTTTCTTTTTCCCCCCTCCTTTCTCTCTTCCCTTCCTCCCTCCCCACCGCGCCCCCTCCCCACCGCCGCCCCATCCCCAGCTCCGTCTCCCCCGGCCGCCGGTCACCCTCTCCCTGGCCCCATCTCCATCGACCGACACCCTCCCCGACGACGGAGACGAGGCCGCCGGCCGCCCCCTCCCAGGCCCATCCCCCACCGGCCACATCTCGCCCCCAACCCCATCCCCCCATCTCCAGCCCCAAACCCCCTCCCTGCCGGCCCCGTCTCAGTCGTCACTGGCCCCATCTCTGTCGCCGCCGGCCGACCCCTCTCCAACCCCCCGATGGCCCAATCAACACCAAAAAAAAAGATGGCTAAAATCCTTACCTCCAACAGACGGCGGGCGGCACGAACACGGACGACGGTGGTGGAGTGCTGCTCGCCGGTAGGAAAAGACGGAGGGGAGAGGGAGAGAGATCGGGAAAGCAGAGAGGGGGAGGGGGGAAAAATGGGTTTCACGCGAAATAGGAGGGGGGAGAAGAAGGGTTTCACACAAAGAGATGTGGATGTGACGTGAACTATTAACGATGAAAATTTTCATCACTAATAATGTTATTAGCGATAGAAATTGAATTTTCGTCGCTAATAATTCAGAAAAAAATTTCTCCAGTAAAAAAAAATTCCATCAAAAAAATTTATTTGCAATGAAAAAAATTTCATCGTTAATAACATTATTAGTGACGGAAATAATTTTTGTCACTAATAATTTTCATCAAAAAAAATTCTCCATTTTTTCACTAAAAAAATTTTTCCACCAAAAAAATTATTTGCAATGAAAAATATTTCATCGTTAATTATGTTATTAGCGACGGAAAAAGATTTTCGTCGCTAATAATTCCTGAGAAAAAAATTGCCTCAATTTTTTCAAAAAAATTACAACAAAAATGAAATATTTTATCATTAATTATCTTATTAGCAATGAAAAATAATTTTCATCGCTAATTATTTTTCATGAAAAAAAATTGGATGGACATTATCTTACTATATATATATATATATATATATAAAATAATCTATTATATGACCTAGAATCCGCACACAATATAGGGGCTCAAAATTAATTAATAAATATATTGGATCTTACCAAGTTTCCTCCGATCTCTATTCTTGAAGCTTTTTAAAATAAACGGTAATGATAAATAATATTTATTATAGTTGGACATATACACAGAGGGTATTATTTTTGTAATTTGAAAAGATATGTAATTTTATGGGGTATAATTTTCTCTCTTCTTCGAGCAAGAATAAACTAGAAAAGATATTAATTTATTTTTATATATTTATTTTTATATTAAATCCATGTTTTAAGTCTTTTTTCACTAAGTTATGCAACACATATCCACCCTATTATGTCAACTCCCATCCTTAATAAATAGGCATTGCATATAGATAATATGTGTGCATGTCTAAAATTATAAGTGTGGTTATAGGTTGTTTTTTTTTTTGAAAAAAAAAAAAACTGGATGAGAAGATCATAGCTATTCATATTATAAATTTTGGACATGATCAATCAATATTATAAATTTTGAACTTGATGAACATTACACCTATGATGCATGACTTAATTAAATCATCATGCAAATGACTTATACAATTACTAAAAAGTTTAGAATAGCTTTAATTTAAAAAAGTTCAGGAGGACTAGTTTGGTATACATTGAGAATCTTTGGATAACCTTTTTATGGATCATGTTTTAACATATAAAGATCCAGTATCATCTCATTTCTATGTTCTTGGGCAGATACAAGGTCTTTGTATTTTATGACCTCTGGTCAGTCCATAGAACCAACAACTTATGCAAAATTGAGCAATGAGTAGGGATGGCAAAATCGACCCGATCCGATGGGTACGCACCCTACCCAAATCCGATCAAACCCAAAAAATAGGGTTTGATTAGGTTTGGGTTCGGATTTGGATAAAACCCAAAAACTATAGCACAGGTATGGGTGAGGTATGGGTAGTGCTGTTTTCTACCCAAACTCGAATCCGAATCCGATCCGAACCTATGGATATGGGTAATACCCAAACTCATATCCAAATATATATGTTTATAATTCAATTTTGATAATTTAATTTTGATTGATAATATGTATAAAATTATTTTAGTTATTTATATGTTCTATATTGAATTGTAATTCTATTTCTATGTTTGATTTCTATAAATCTAGACTTATAAATTACGTTCTATGTTGAATTGATAATTTTATTTTGATTGATAATATACATAAAATTATTTTGGTTGTTTATTTTTTTTGCGTATGGGATAGGTATGGGGTGGGTATAGGTTGGGTATGGAGAAATGGGTTACCCATGGATATCTCCGAATCCGTTGGGTATGGGGATGGGTATCTCTTTTCTTATCTGATCGGGTATCGGATAGGATTTGGATATAGGGTATTAAGTTCGGATTTGAGAATGGATAGTACAATATCCGATCCAAATCTGATTCATTGCCATCCCTAGCAATGAGACAGATTCAAAGAAACTTAGAGATGAGAAGTATTATCGTAAATAATTTTTATATTTTTTATATTTTTTATTTTTTAAAAATATTGATGACAAAAATATTTTCATCTCAAATAATTGACTATTTACGATGAAAAAAAAATTACCACTAATAATCTGTAATTTTTTAATTTTAAATTTTTTTTAATTTTTTAATATATTAGCGAGAAAAAATTTTCATCATAAATAAATGAATATTTGTGATGAAAAATTAATTTTTATTGTAAATACGTAATTATTTATGATGTAATATTTTCGTTGCAACTAATCTATAATTTTTAAATTTTTAAATTTTTTTTTAAATATTAGCGATGAAATTTTTTTCTTAAATAGTGGAGTATTTACGACGAAAAGTGGATTTTTATCGCAAATACTCCACTATTTACGATAAAAAATTTTCATCGCTAATAATCTATAATTTTTAAATTTTTAAATTTTTTTATTTTTTTCATATATTAGCGACGAAAAGTTTTCATCGTAAATAATTATGTATTTATGATGAAAATTTAATTTCTATCGTAAATACTCAATTATTTACGACGTAATATTTTTGTCATAAATAATCTATAATTTTTAATTTTTTAATTTTTTTTAAATATTAGCGATGAAAATTTTTTGTTATAAATAATTTTTATTTGCAACGAAAAACTTATTTTCGTCATCAATACTCATGTATTTGTGATGTAATATTTTTATCGTAAATAATATATAATTTTTAAATTTTTTTATTTTTTTATTTTTTCAAATATTAGCGACAAAAAGTTTTCATCATAAATAAAAAAGTATTTGCGATGGAAAATTATTTTTCGTCGGCAATACTCCATTATTTACAACGAAAAAGTTTCGTCGTATATAATCTATAAGTTTAAAATTTTTTATTTTTCTTCAAATATTAGTAACAAAAATTTTTTATCATAAATAACAGATATTTACGACGGAAAATGAGTTTTCATCGTAAATACTAATATTATTTACGACGAAACTATTTTTATCGCTAATATTTAAAATTTAAAATTTAAATAAATATTTTATTATTTACGATGAAAATAATCATCGCAAATAATTCGTATTTACGATAAATTTTTTTTTGTCACAAATATGAAGCTATTTGTGACAAAAAAAATTTCATTGTAAATATTTTGTTATTAGCAACGAATTTATTTTTTCATCGTAAATACGTATTATTAGCGACGAAAATAGTTCCATCGCAAATAAATTCATCGCAAAAATTTTTTTTTTTTGTAGTGGCGGAGGAGGAAGGAGACGTGCGATGATAGGGAGATGAGTAGTGAAGAGGTAAGCGATGAAGGAGGAGGAAAGGGCAGTGTGCATCGGCAGGAAGACAAGCAAAGGAGGAGAAGGAAGGGGGTGGTAAGCGACGTTGGCCCTAAGTGGCAAAGTGGTGGGCGGAGGAAGAGAAGGAAGGATGCGGCATGCGGCGAAGAGGTAGATGGCTAAGAAAAGTTACGGAGAAGAAGGGTTAAAAATAATAAAATATATAATAAATATGTTATTATAGTAATATCTTAAATATCCTTTATAATGAAATATTATAATGGAGCACTATAGTAAAATTTTTTTAATAAATTTATTTTTTTATTTTATTTATTATTTTTATTTCAAATAAATATTTGGATAGTTGAATTCATTGAAGCAAATGTCTTGAGATGCTGATTAGGTGCACAATAAATGTTGCATAAACCCATCATAGGTAGGCTGGAAACTTCACAACAACCATCCTTGTGTATAATGCACCAATTCACAGTTTACTCGCAGTTATCGATGATTTTGGCCTTTTTGCAAGTCGTTTCCTCAATATATAATTATAGATGACTCTAATTAACCGGCAAACTCGACCAGAAATCTGCTTTAATTTAATCAATTCAACTGTAATTAGCAGCCAACTATGCACCACCGAAGATAGCCAGCTTTACTACTCGAGTCCGTGGGCCAAATCCCTCGGCGCCACACCTCCGTAGTGCATGCACCAGGTGCCCACCGTGCATAGGCTCCGCGATTTACCCAGGTTCACTTGCACCTGGTGCATGCAATAATTTCTCCTCGGCCACGGGCAATGTGGTTACATGCTTAAAATGTCAGAATCCAGCAGACAAAATGCTTAAAATGTCATAAAGGGGCCGTAAGATCAAAGCCCTTGCTCCAGTCCACAAGCCACAATTAGCAGGTTGGTGCAGCTTACAAATTCGAGTTTCCAGTGTGCAAAGTCCTCGATCAATCTTGCAGTCAACTAAAAAGCTTATACGTGAAATATTTAATTGCCACTGAAATTTATGATTATATTAGCAAAAAATATAAGATTTTTTGCGTATACATCCTCGTAAACATTTAAATTTACATAAATATCTTTTCAAAATTGATAATTATATACATACCCTCATAAAATATTTATTTCGTATGTATATCTTTTTTTTTATTTTTTTTGTATATGTACCCACATCATTTAACGTAGTTAAAAATTTAATGATTTAAAATTTAAATGATTAAAATATCTTTATAGATAGATGTGCAAAAAATATATATATATATATATACACAAATAACAATTTCATGAGAATATTCATATAAATTTGAATATTTAAAAAGATATACATACAAAAAAATTAAATATATATATATATCCAATTCTAAGTACAGAAGAAACACTGAAGCCTTTGTATTATTCTTCTTCCATATATCAGAGTTTCCAGCTAAAATACCAATGCAGCTAGTGGAAATTTAAGAAAAACATCGTTCTATTTCTTTCTGTAAAACGAAACTAAACATGTGAGCTCCTACTTCATAACGATACAAGCTTTTGCCGCACAAGAACCACTGCACCTGTAATGGAGACAGTCACGAGTCTACTTGAGACAAGACGCCCACTTTATTCTTGACTTTAACAGAAGGGAAGACTGGATACGTGTCTACATGATCTGTTTTTAATTCTATAATCCCCTTATGTACATGATACATCCATGCATTTATATCCAGAAGGTGAGCGCTTTTAATTTACCTTTCCCCAACCTCTCAACTATAAACTAATCATCGTAACCTGATAGAAGCTTGCTTGATTAAGAAAGTAGAGTGATTTCTTCCTTGCTACTTTGGGCAGACATTGGGGTATCAAATTGTTGGTCAACAGTCGGAATGCTGTGCGCTTGGCTTTCTTGGGATATTTCCTCGAAGGACCTGATCCTCAGATCCATGCTGTTGAAGTCTCTGGATTTGGTAGTAGGTACCTGCACAGGAATCTTCCCATCTAGCATGCTCACCACAGTGGACATTGAGGGTCTGAGAGTTGGAGATCGGTTGGTGCATATAATAGCCAGGTTCAACATCTGCAATGCCTCTTCCTTTGAGTAGTTCGAACCAAGGATTGGGTCGACGAGTTCAAGCAGTCTTCCCTGCTCTTGTAAAACATAGCCCTGCAATCCATGTAGAAGAAAAAGAAAATGCATCAATGTTCTATTCAAATCTTACACTCAAGAAAAAAAGAACATCCATGTGATAAGAGAAAGAAAACACCACAGAATTCTTTTTTTTCTTTTTCTTTTTTTTGATGGTTGGAGGAGGCTGGGAAAGCAGAATTCAAATTTAAAGTGAAGGCAATGTCTTATTTTGGGGGAAGAAAATGACTATATTTTAATAAACTTCTGTCAGCTCAAGTAGACTAACCATAAGAGTGTATCACATGGATGCAGATTTCAATTTCACTTTGTTGACAATTAGAGAGGCTTTGGCATGACATAACAGGAGGATTAAAAAAAAAAAAACATGGCCAGATGGGCGACAAGCTTGGTGAGTTTTGGAAGTACAAAGCAAAGGTTAATTCAGTGATTCAGGCGAACCAAACAGCAGGATATTCTGTCAACAATTTTCAATGCCGGTTGGATTAAACTAAATTCCATATAAATATGTTTGAATTGGATTAATTTTTTGTGATGATTCTAGTAAGCCTATTTGGCTGCTAGTGAATGGTATCCTACAGAAAATATTCAATACAAGCAACTTAATGCTACTGGAGATGGCTTAATCCAAGCTAGGCAGCAAGGGACGAGAAAATATGGATCAACAGAGGCCCCAATAATGTTAATTGATCTAACCTCATGGGCGGGAAAGTTGGTCAACCAACAGGCAGACTATTTGTGCGGAGGTTTATGGTATACCATGGGAATTTCTTGATTTTTAGATATCACAATATACCACGAATAGCATCATTCTTGTGGACTGGCTTGCAAGAAGGGGAAGAAACCAGAAATGTTCTTTTAGACAGTGGCTGCACAGTTCAGATAGGGATTCAAAGGATCTTTGTGTATAGGGACCTTAGAATAGTACTGAATCTGGCATTTTTGTTCAGGGTATAGAAGAACCAAACATTTTTTACCCCTATTGTTTTTTATATTAGAAGTTAAAAGGATTGGGAAGAGAGATTACCATGGTTAAATTGGCTCTTGTCTATAAAGGTCACTCCAACACAATAATCAAATGAAAGTTGGTTATCAAGTATAAATGAAACTGGGAATTGATGAGATTTGATATGGTGGTGGTAAGAGATTCTTTTCAATTATTTCTAGGCATGAAGATATGTGGCATTGCATGTTGGGTTAGGACAATTTAGAATAAAACCATACATAATGTTAACCCATAGTTAACATGAGGTAGAATCAAACGAGAACTCTTTCACCCATAAGTACCCACGGTTTGACCCACATGAGCAATCCTGACTATATTGTCCCATAACCTACTCTATTTTGCATGACCCAACTGCAAACCAACTCCACCCATCCAGATCCAGGCATTAAAGACTCAGTGGCTCAGTTCTAAGGTGAACTAAACAAAAAGCACTGAAAAGACTAACTACTCTTAAAAACCTGAAGTCATGGTAATGACCCAACTCACTCAAATAAAGAACTTTATCCACATGACCCAAGTTGGATCAAAAGCTTTAATCCAAATCCAATCTTCTTAGGCCAAGTTTGGAATGGGCATGTGTTTTCAGTGATTTGTTATCCCAAGTGGGTGCCACCAATACCAAGTTTAGTGGGATAACATCTAAGTTCTCTGTAGGAAAAATGTTGTTATCCAAGTAATGATTACAATTTTGTTATTGTGCTATTTCGATGCTGTCTAATAAAGAAAAGGGTAACTTTAAAAACAAATGAACATATTTGCCCTTGCAATTTCCTTATTTCTTGGGCTGTTTGACAATAAACAATGATATTGAAATTTTTTGATATTAAACATGTCAAGTACAAAACCAACATAATAATACAATATGATACATTTTTCAATATAACACATAATCATACCATAATAATAAAATTTTTATGATTTTAATAATAAATGTATTATCAATGTTATATTATATAAATGTTAATTTATATATTAGTTGGTAGATAACAAGGATATATTGATATAATATAACATTAAAAAATTAGACTATAATAATATCATAGAATAATACTACTGTTATTAAACATAGAGCACTGTTGAGATTATAAGGTCATTTATGGGTTAAACCAAAAAGTCAAAACTGTTGGGCATAAGCCATTCCAGGGTACCCGTGGAACAGACTATCTAGGTAGACCTAATTTAACCAAACTGTTGGGTATAAGAACCCCAACCAGTTTAAGAGGATCTGGCACCACCTTACCTTAGATCAATGGAGCTCTATCAAAGTCAGAGTCCAAAAAAAGAAAAAAAAAAAAAGACCCAAATGAGACCCAAATTGGAAAAATCTTCACCAAAACCCAGCTTAAACATGGTCAAGTCAGGTCTGTTGTCGGGTTTGTTCAGTTTTTGCAACCCATAATCATTTTTTGTTCCTGATATTCTTTCTAAACTAATAAAGGGGACATCCCTAAGTGAATGCTTTAGAAGGACTTCAACTTAGGTGGTTCTATCATCATCCTTTGAATGTCAGAAATGATCATTCAGAAGGAGGCTTAGATGGTTTCAACAAATTAACATTATTATCTGCTTCACTGGTCCAAAGCAATAAGGATCTCCTATGAAAATTAACTCATGGTTTTTTGTTTTTAGAGGATGAAAAAATGAACTCAGAGTTATACATTCATGTTTTTGTTAGTAAGTATGTAAAAGTAAATCTTGTCCTTCACCTAATAATAATCATGTCAACAAAAGTTCCTGAACAAAGATATGAGATCCAATAACCCTTACCCAATCAAGAAGATAAACAAAGTCCTCCTTAGGCCTATAACTGGTGTTGCTCATTCCACCAACAATCTCTAATGTGACAACTCCAAAGCTGTAAACATCTGCTTTGTCTGTCAAGTAACCCCTTGTTGCATATTCAGGAGCCATATATCCTCTGCATAAATACAGATCATCTTCAGAGAGTATACAAGTACCGATTGTGCACCAAATCCATATGAAGTGTTCAGGGCTGACAGTGTATGACACAGTAAATGAAGATGTTCCGACCATCTTTCACTTTACAGATATAAACAAGCTCATTTATGGTTTAAGAGCTAAAAATAAACATGCATGTTCAGAAAAGCTAGATTTTCTTAACTGATGTAGTTACCAACGATGACTAACATTAAAGTAATTACCACACAAAATTGAGACATGCATGCAAGTACCACAGAACTGTATTTTGGTACTAAGTACCTTCTCAGGTTGTATTTTCTATTCCCTAATCAGTGCATAAAATACCATTTTGACAAATTAATATATTATATATCATCTACTTACAATGTACCAGCTATCCGGGTGCTGATGTGGGTTTTATCTTCTTCATCCAATCTCGCCAAACCAAAGTCAGATATTTTTGCATTGAGATCTTTGTCAAGCAGAATATTTGTTGCCTTTATGTCTCGGTGAAGAATCTTCAACCTTGATTCTTCATGGAGATATGTCAAACCTCTTGCTACTCCTAGGCAAATCTTATGCCTTGTTCGCCAGTCCAATTTCAGTCGATATTCTTCAGGACCTGTTAAAATTCATGCTCTTGTCATCCTTTTTGGAAAAAATAATTAGTCAAAACAACAAACATAAAATAAAAAAGCTGTTGAATGCAAAGTATTGGGAATTATGTTAGAACAACAGAAGCACATACCAAATAGAGCACGGGCTAGACTATTATTTTCCAGATATTCATATATTAACAGTAATTGATTCCCTTCAATACAACATCCATAAAGTTTCACAAGATTTGGGTGCTGCACGGCTGATATCATGGCTATTTCATTAAGAAATTCACGGTTCCCTTGCTTAGACTTGGAAGAAAGCTGTTTAATTGCAACTACAGAACCATCAAGCATCACACCCTGTGACCAAGTAGTTGCATTTTATGATCAAAGCTCTACCAAAGGATAAGATGTAGAATATTTAAACATAAAATTACTTAAAGTGAGAAAAAAAAATCAAAATACAACAAAGAGGGAGAAATGAAATAATCAATTTAGTATTACTTATATATACCTTGTAAACTGGACCAAAGCCACCTTCACCTATCTTATTTGTACGATCAAAGTTATTGGTGGCAGCTTTGATCTGTTTTAAACTGAAGTAACCAGTCTGCAGCTTTAGGCCTCGAAGTTCTGCATGCATAGGTTTTATGATTTAGAACTTATTTAATCAATGCATGGATTACTAATGCATGGCCTTTGAAACACCTATATATGAGAAAACGATGAACAAAATGCCCATAATTTATATTGCTCTAAGTTCTTAACATACAATGAGAAGTATAGATGCAAGATATAGTTTAATAAAATTCTAGACAAACACAGCTACCAAGTGAAATATATGAAGTATGATAACCATAAGTCCTTTTTTCATTTCACATATTTTATCACTACTGCATAACACCTCTCCTTATGCTTATTTACAAATCGAGCCAGATAAACCTGTTTTTATTTGCAAACAGACCTTGGGCAAGGTTGACTCTAACAGATGATCTCACTGCCGTGACCTTCATCATTTGGTGGGACCTTCGTAAGATAGGGGACGAAATTACTCCTGTCCCCATTTTATAAGGTTTCTTCCCTTCATTGTTTAGTATGTCTTTTTCCTGCCACTCCTCCAATGTTAGGGTTTTTCACTGAACTTTCCAAATTTTGTTCAATGATTACAGGGTTGGGCATGCTCTTATAAGACCTTGTACTCTCAATATTAAAGATGGGTGTCAAACTTCAAACATGAACTGAAACAAATTGCCTGACTATGACGAAGAATAAGGAACAATATTCAGTGGCAATAGCATCTATGTCCATGTAACTATGGAAAGCATAAACTTTCATCTCACTTGTTGATTTCTAGACCCAAGTACTACAACAAGATACAATCTCAGGCCAACACTGCTAAGTATTGAAACCAACGAAAAAAACACACGTATAACTAAGTCAATTCATTCAGCTCCATAAAATAAAAGAAAGAAGCAGAGGAACTACCATCTGGTGGATAGTGCTTCCAAAACCAGGCCAAAGATGGGTGACACGTGCCAACAACAGAAGATGCCCCTTCATCCATCTCATTTCAACTGAGATTAATACTAGCAAGCCACAGAAAACCTTCAACTCAGGTAGCCAGCACAGGACTGTCAGAGAGGGCAGCAGCTCACCAGCCATAAGTGTCAGTAAATCAGTATAAAGATCAGAACTCCAAGAAGAGGCGATCTTTCAAAAAGCCTTGGATTCTTTTGAAGCCAATGGAATGTAATATGGATGCTGGCTGATGACAAAGGAGGACGAAGGTACTTGGAATGGGAACTGGTTCAAGAAAATGAACAGAGAGGTAGTGTCCCACATAAAAGCTATCCTAAGATGAAGAATTCGTAAACTTTATCACCAGGTCCAAGATCTTATTAGCTTATGTCAAGGAATTGCCAGTTCTACACTCCAGCTCACAGGGTGAATGGAGTGCTGCCAATGATGACAATCACAGGATCTGTGGGATCTCCTGACAGGACAGAACGGGCAGGGGGGGTGCAAGCAGCAGCACTGGCATCATGGGCTCTATGGGTTCTCAGCAGGCATCGGCAGCACTGACAAGGACTGTGGAAAGATGTCATGGGGTCTGTCTGTAATCTCGTGTGCGTGTGTGTGTTGGGGGGGAGGGGGGACCCTAGATAGTGGATGCTTGGTTGTGAGTTTTGCCTTAGAAAGGGAAAAGGGAAATCATATCCACTCCAGGTAGACAGTCATTACCCTGTTAACTTAAACAGGGACCAAGATTACTGCAGATGAAGGCAGGCTAACAAAAGTTCTGTTTGCAAATAAAAATATATTTTTATATGGTTCAATTTGTAAATAGACATAAGGGGAGCTGTTATATGCAATATTTATAAAATCTTGGATGTCAAATGTAAAATTCCCTAACCATAAATATAGAGCTTCCACTAGTCAACTTATTACCCATCAACTTACTGAAATCATGTTTGCTTCATTTCATCTCTGTTTTGAAGAATGTTTAGCGTGGTGAACCAGAGATTGTCTGATGAGTGTAACTCCTAGGAACCCTCAAAGAGTGTTTTAAAAGGAAAGAAGGCAGTTATCTCAAATAGAAAGGGACCTCGGTTCAGTCACTTGGGGCTTCTTTTGGGAAAAAAAAAATGGTTGAGAATGAAACCATTCTAGTTCATTCTCTGAACTGCAAATCACACACAATATTAGAGAGCCTAGAAACTGATGGCAGGTGCCCACAAGACAGTCTTCTAGCTGCACTCTTGATGGCATAAGGTCATCTTTGAAAATAAATGGTCCACGATAATTCCTAAGGAAAATTTTAAGAGAACAATCAAGTAAACTGAGCTTAATTATCTTACCATTGTTCTCAGTATTCTTCCTTCTGAAGAAAAGCAATAACAGGATTAAGGTCAGCACAAGTACAACACAGAAAGCAGCAACTATGCCCAAAATAGCTCCAAGAGATAGATTGCTTTCTCCTGTATCTGGCTTGAAGTCTTCCAAGAAGAAATGGTCAGACATCATCATTATATAAATAGTTCAACAGGAAATAAGAAATGCACTTTTAAGGGCTTACTTGATGTAACTGAAATTGCAGATATAAGAGGCCCATATACACCTAATTGTGGAATGGCATTCGTCCCTTTGCCAGCCCACTGAAAGTGAATTTCCAAGGTGCCATCTACAGTAGCATTAAATGACATAATAATTTTCTTACCAGTCCCATTTGCTACTTTTGCAATATTAAAGTCCTGCAAAACCTTTTTTCCCTGTGCAAATTATACAGTTTTGTCATACAAGAAGTATTATTTGCATGCTTACATTTTGACATTGACATCATAGAATGTATATATATATACAGAATATAACGATTGTAGCATTTAATGTATTATTGGAGTAAGCAAAAGAAACATGAGACCTAAAAATTGTAACAATAAAGAAAGCTACCTGTATTGATACATCAAATAAACGCTCTCCAACGCTAAAGTATGTTTGGTCATCAGTGTACATAATTTCAGCAAAGTGAAGATTGACTTCATAACTTCCTTTTTGTAAGCAAAGACCATAGTATTTGAGAGACAGAGGACTTAGCCGGGCAGTCATGTACAACTCTGGTTTGGTCATGTTCAGTTCTAATACATTCGTAGCGACATATATTGCATCTTCATTGTCCGTAAAAACTCCTGTGCTGCTATAAGCCCATTTCTCACTAACAGAGGTGAAATATGTTGATGGACCCTGCTGTGATGTATCATCTTCATATTCATTGCCATCAAAGATCACTTTAGGACCACCACAGTTTATGAACAAGTTATAGTCTGCAAATATTAGGAAAGACAATGATAGCCATTCATAGCTATGGTTTTATTTAGATATTGTAACATATCCCAGAATCTTGGAATATAAGCCTCAATCTCTCTGTAAAAAGAATAACTTAAAGAAATTATTGTACCTACTTCTAGCTTTCCCATGACAAGGCTGATTCTGCCTTAAACATGTCGCAATCCTACAAGAAAAAATAAATAGTAGGTAGAAATTACCAACGCCTACCATTAAAGCTAATATTTTGATGTGATATCAAAAATGAAGACATCAAAAGATATAAAAAGCTTACAAATCATTGTTTGATGATGAATAACTAGAAACCAAATTCCTATGAGCAAAAAACTAAAATCGTAAGAGAAGGATTAAACGAATCACCAACTATAACGAATTGATTGTGAAGGAATATGAAATTTGAGAATCCTTACACACTCCCTTGTTGACAACCGTCTGGTGCCGGAGATCCTGTAAAGGAGTTATATGAAAGATCTCTGCAATTTCAAGCACCATAAAGTCATAAAATGATTGAGATGAATTTTAGCACTGAACAATGTTTTTTGATATTTCTAACCAAGACTGGCTCGTCATAACCAAATGAATAGAAAGTTCTGAACAATTAAACATACATGTTTTTTCCACTGCTCAAGATCCAACTGGGTATTATTCCACTTAGCATGTTATTAGTAAGGAACCTACATGAGAAAAGTTAAGAGATGGATACGGGACAATTCATCAAAAAGAAAAGGAACGTAAGGAATAGGAAACTAGAGTAAAACTTCCTGAATAACGGAACTATTAGCAATGTAATATAACATGTTCTTCTAGTTTGCTTACATAAAACGTATTGAATTTTGAAGGCCGTCAAAGCTTTTCGGGATTGAACCTGTCAGGTTGTTAAAACTAAGGTCTCTGCAGGATAAACATAATATACAAAAAAATAAGTGGGAAAAGTTTGCACCCGTGTTACTGATTTGTATTATCAGTCTTCTTAATAATAGATAGTGTGAAAATTAACTGTAACGCAAATAACTGATGAAGCTAAAGTCATGAAAAGAAGCCTCTAGACAAGCTTACAAGACATAGAGACTGGTCATCTGTTCAATAAAATCAGGGAGTTCACCAGATATAGACAAGTTCCTCAACACACTGCATCATACCAACAACTAATATGAATTAAGTAGGAAAATTAAACACGCTGCATCCACATATATTATACTGTTAGTCTTTGTTGACTTCAATTCCGTTCATACTTACAGATATTTCAAGCTTGTCATGTTCTGCAATGGAGGAAACTTCCCATCCCCTCCTTTCCAGTCAGACACTCTCCTGCAGTCCCAACCATGCTAATTAATAAACGATAGAAACCACCGGACGAATCAAAATGAATGAAGTAAAGCATTAAAAAGGGCCTCACAGCTGAGTCATGGCTTCCAACTTTTCTAATACGAGAGGAAATGGCCCCTCCATTGACGTTCCTTGCATATCTCTAGGAAGCGATTGTTCAAGATTCAAATCGTTAATCACTCAAACGGAGAACTCATCCGGCATTGCCTTTCTTTTAAAAGAAGGAAAACGAAAATGTGACAGACTCGGAAACAATTTTCAATTTGGTAGGTCCGTCCCTGAAGTTTTGTTTTTAAAAACAGTATTTAGAATTTTTGCAATTTTTGGTTGCGAAAAATTTTGCTTCCAAAATTACGGAAATAGAAACAAAATAACCCGTTCGGGAATTCCGTCGAACATTTGGCCCGCGTTCCTTCCCGTGAACATTGCGGGCCTCAATGTCCCTGTCGGCTTTGGCCTTGGCTCTGGCTCTGGCTCTAGCAGTGGCGAAGCGGCATTCGAAAAAGATGTGCCTCCTCCTACTTAGGCGCCATATCGTGGTCCCCGGAGGAGACAAAAGGAGGAGGCGGCAATGCATGGCTGCTTTGGATGCGCAGGCGGTTGAAGATTGGGCTTTTGATGGGAAAAGAGGTCGTGCGTGCAAGATTTTTAAATATTAATTGCACAAGTTCGTATGAAGCTTATTTTAAAGTCCAGACTAAATATATCAAAAGACCACCTAGAGAAGTTTAAAATTTACTTGCATAAATTTTGAGTATAAGTTGCAGCTAAGACAACGGCGGGTACGCCAGCATGACACGGTGGAATTATTGCGTGCGTAGGGTCATGCTGGCGTACGGCATAAGAGCATCATATTGTACAAGCACAGATTCCATACATCATATTATATGCTCGTTATAGCCTACCAAGACGATTGATGCTACGTACAAGCATAGATGTGCACACTGTGCACCCTATAATTTTTTCGAAATAAAGGCATTTCAGTCCAATAACAAAAATATATTGTTTGGTCAAATAATTAGTATTTAAAAAAAAAAATTTTGGTATGATTAGATAAACTTTTTATTAGTGAACCAAAAGATCTTCAATAGCTTTATGGGCAGAGAAGAAGGCGACATGGAAAAGGAAAGCATCATGATTCATGGTATTAATTTCTTTCCACCTCCCTTTTCTTATCCTTTAATTTTCTTAATAAATAATAGTGGCGAGAAAAATATGTAAGATCAATCTGGCCCAGCATTTTTTTTTTCCAAATTTGAAAAAAAAATTAGAAGATTAATAATTGATTGATTTCTTAAAGACACCAAAAATATTGTCAAATTGATAATTATCAAAACTAATAATATTTTCTTTATAGATTATTTAAAAATGAAAAAAAAAATAAAAAAATAACATAATAAAAGAATTAGTAAACATGATCAATGCAAACTACTTGCTGCCAAACGTTGATGAATTAGTATCGGTACTCACAAACGACTGAGTTTAGTCCAATTTCCGATGAAGCTTGGAATTTTGCCGGAGATCGGGTTTCCATCAATTCTACTGCAAGGAGGAGCCGGAAATTTTTCAGAATCGATCTTAATTTGTTTGATTCTAGGTAGCATGTCAAAATGGTTCGGAGACGCATGACTAGTGGCAAACGGAATTATAGTCATTATGGTTTTTTTGGGTAAGAAATAATAGTCATTAAGTTAATCACTGTAGGCCTGGGGGTGCACCTTCTAACAGACCAGCGGTAAGAGTTTCCTGACTTACAAGTCTGTCATGTTCCTGAGTTTCCCAAACGACTCTGGCAACTCGCCACTTAAGTTATTTGCCGAAACAACCCTGTAGGGAGGGAAACAAAAAGCAATTATAAAATAGAATAGTTAACAGTTCTTAGCTTAACAAATAAGAGTTGGAGATTTAATTAAAAAGAGCCTGTGTATAAATGAGAGGGGGCCTACAAGCTCCTTAAGTTGATCAGGTTACCAAGGGCTGGAGGAATCGAGCCTAGCAGTTGGTTATCTTCCAGAAACCTATGAGACAGCAAATAATTATAAAATAATAATATTAAAAAAAAAAAGCTTCGAGGCACCCATAAATTGTTTATGAGTTCATTAAGCTCGTAATCGCTAACTTGGCGACTCCAGAATCAAGCAGTCGATCATATTTGGCAATAAATCCATGTTGCACCAATCTTCTAAGAGAATTATTCATGTGCATTTAGAGAAAAGAGGTAAAGAGAGAATTAATATGGAGGAAGGGTGCGGTACAGCTCCTCAAGGGTTGTCATTCTTCCAAACTCTTGTGGAATCTTCCCAGAGATTCGGTTTCCCACAAGGGACCTACATTGAAGCCAATCAGGATTATGTCATTTGTACAATTCTTCCTTTATCTTCTTTTCTTGAAAAGAATTTTTTTACCAAAAAAAAAAAAATCTAGGAGGAAGATATGAGGCAAAATACAAATGGGTGAGGGGAAGGGATGCCCAGGCTGCAGGAATAGATCCACCGAGATAGTTCCAAGTTAAATCTCTGTTCATAAACAAAATATATAGACAAAATAATGGCATGAGCTTGAGGTCCCTTAAATTCCTATGTTTTTCACTGTACTATTGCCCTGTAGACTTACAAATTTGTTAAGAAGGTAAGGTTGGCAAACTCCTCAGGAAGAACTCCAGCCAGGTTCTGACCCTTGAGCAAACTAAAATCCAAAAATATGCAGCCATGTAATGAAAATATACTAAAAGATGTGATTACGGCAATAATCTCAAAGCCGTCACTTTGAGAAGAAATATATTTAGCTTTACACTGCACTAGTTGGAAATATTGAACTGATAGGATTACATGGATTTAAAAAGTTGCATTTCCAATTATATGACATTATTTGTTTGCATTTATATGCACTTGCAATATAAGAAAAAAAAAAAAAAATTTTTTCTAGATGCAACTCCAAATTTAATAATCTAAAACATATAATAACTTATTGAAGAGAATACAAATATGATATTACTTCATATTATTTTAAAAATAACAACATTACAGAGTATTAGTTTACTATAAGCCTATAACATAAGATTAAGTTGACAGATTGATCACATATCAAAGTGTAAAGTTAATTAACATGATAAGAAAATCATATGGCTATAGTGCGCTTAGTTTTGTATATTAATGTACATTATATACAATATTTTTGTTGCGATAATGTAACATAGCTTCGCATTACATTGATATTATTTTTAATAAACACTAATATATGGTGCTATGAGATGCTTAATAATTTACTAGTATGCTGTGATATATATGTGTGTGTATTACTGTTATTATAATGTTAATAACACAATATATTCAATAGTACTAGAATCATAATACCATTATATGAAAATTATTGATATTACAAAATTATATCCATATTAATGCATATGAAAGTAGTATCGTATGGTATATGACATATATAGTACATTAATAAGTGTGGTATAGTCATAGAATTATGTACTAGCACTCAAATATAGAATTGAAAATACGTCTTTGACAACCAACTATATGAAACCAGATAAGGAATTTGGGGTCGCAATAATTGAAAATGCATGTTCATTCTTATGAAACTAAACAAGCTAAGTATATTATTTTTTCAGAAAATTTAGATCAAGCTTTATTCTTTGAAGGAGATCAAATGCAGAACATGCATGGGAAAAAAAGAGACTCGTGAGCGAAGGGCGCGTACATGCTTGTGACGTGACAGATCGTTTCTTTGCAAAGGCAAGTGACATTGTTGTCTGCCTCGTAAGGGCCCGTAGACTCCACCCACCCTGCAGTTCCACTGCAGGGGTCCACCGAGAAGTTCCACTGCTTTCTCAACTTGGAGCCGATCGCTTTTAGTGCTTCAACTGTAGCCATCATTTTACCAATTCATCCTACATTTTCTTTCTTAATTTCATGCAAATTAAAGAAAGAAAAGAAGGGATGGTCTAATTACTAAACTCCAAGGTTGTTCTCAAATCAAAAGCATATCTACTGGAAGGCAATACCCACTTGCATACGGTAACCTATTCATGGAGCTGAGGACCTGGCTCGTCTGGAACCGTTGTTTATTTTTATATGAATAACTATACTGTGGAAAGTTAAAAACTATTTTTTCCTGAAATAATTGAAATCTAGAATGACCAATTAAGTTATAGACAGTTCAATTAATCTCCATCACATCTGTAAAACTCATAGCCCTTGTATAAAATCAATAGTTCAAGTGACTAGGAATAAGAACGCAAGGAGACTATTAATCGATACGAGCCATTGTTTCATGAATCATGATGTGAAGAAAAGACAAAATATATGATAAAAAATAAACCAAAAGAGTACCTTCTCCATGGACCAGTCTCTGAGCTCTACCTGTATAAAAGCAGCTGAAAACTAACAATATGGAGAAGACAAGGAGAAGCGTACACCGACGTGGGGGAGCGGCCAACAGCTTTCCCTCTTGTACTACTGCGATTACTCTCATCTCCTCCAACTCGCCCTATTCTTTGGATACAAGAGCAGAGAAACAAGGAATCCTGCAGGGAAACTGTATAGGGATGGAATGAGGATGCTCTCTGTCCTAAAGCCTCCAGCCAATCCCATCTATTGGTCTACACAAGAATTTTCCGTGGATAACAGGCACCTTATATTTTATCTTGAATTGTTTAAATACAAGGGATAACGTGGTGAGTGACTATTGGATTGGTTTATTGGTCCATCTGATACTGAGACCTAAGTGATGAGGTCCTTAGCTAGCGGCCTTCGTATGCATGCACCAGGTGCAGTTGGACGACGTCAAATCCCACGGTGGAAAACACGCCACGCTATCCTTATATTTGACCAATTTTCAATTGCACACTATCCATCGTGTATATGTTTTGGGATTTGCTCTAGTTCACTTGCACCTACTGTATGCAATAATTTCTCCAACCAGCGGGAATACATCTTGATGGAATTGCAGAACTAGTCAAGAAATATTCATCAAACTATAGAGTAACAGTGTTTCCCAATATATATATATATATAGAGAGTAACGGTCCGAGCCCTTTGGGGTATGATTATGGATGGTGTCACCATATCACTAGGAACCTGCTAAAGAAGACAAATTTATATTAAATTTTGAATTTAATATTTTTAAATTGCCCTATATTTGGACCCTGGAGGCCCATCCTGGCAGGTGTTATTGATTCAATACTAACATTAAAATCATCGGATGATACACATGTAGTTCATTGCATAACCAACATGACGCCATCCATCAGTTGTACATATATATTATCTTGATCATGTAAATAGCAAGCAAAAAAAAACTTGACCTACATTATTATTTTCTAACCATAGTATAATTTAAATTTCAATATCTGAATCCAAAGGCTTCTCTAATTTTTCCACAGTCAGCCCACATCTTCTTTGTGGTACATTTATTAATGCATTAATGAATGAACCACCTTGATGGTGGCAGCTAGGTCTTTTCAGCAATTTGTCTATGAAACTTCCTTCTCGGGAGATCCACATAGATACTTTTTTTTTTTTTTTTCCTTGGGTAAAAACCCACAGAGATACTTTCAAAGTATAGATAAATTTGTTAACTAGTTGACAAGACCAGCTCTGCGGTCCCAAGTCGTTCATACATGACTTTCATGGTTTTCGAAGCAAGCTGCTTTCAGGAAAAAAAGAGAGAGGCTTCGACATTTCAACATTGTGTTACCTCTCAACCATCGATTAAACAAACTGGAGCCGTGCAATACAGCGGGCTGTTATGCCCAAATGCATGATTTTGCAGACTAAATAAAATAAAACAAGGTTTAGATATTATCTGATTCGAAGGGCATCATAGAAAACACTCTCTTTAAAATAGAATTTATTTATTATTTTACTTATGACATCTTTTAATAATTATATCTCTGCAAAACCAAAGAAATTCTCTGTGCAGAAATTTATCTGCTGGTAGTACTAAAAACAGTATTGGCCGGCCCTTTTGAGATTATATTCTTTGACCTGTCTAGATACAAATAGTCGATGAAGATCTTTTCTGAGATACAATGAACTGTTTTGTATTCTCCTTGAATAACATTCTATCAAAAGAGGAATCAAGTTTGAATTTGAACAGGTTAAATCAAGATGCAATAAAAATCTCGATCTTCTTTAATGTGGATAAAATAATCTCTTCTCAAATACTCAAAAGGTGTACTTGATGTGAAAGAGTGGGTGCGAATGGATGCATGTTTCTTTAATTCATCAAGAGGTGTATCTCAATATAGAATTTTAAGAGAGGAGAAGATAAATAAAGAGAAAATTGATCGTTGCACAAAAAAGATAAAATTAATCTTTATCTATTCAAAAGATCTAGTTTTTCGGGTATCTAAGAAAAAGTTTTATATATATATATATATATATATATATATATATATATATATATATATATATATATATATATATAGCACAAAAAAGATAAAATTAATCTTTATCTATTCAAAAGATCTAGTTTTTCGGGTATCTAAGAAAAAGTTTTATATATATATATATATATATATATGTATATATATATATAGTTTTATATTTTGTTTAATATGCAATATGAGATTATTTTTAAATTTCAAAATTTTGACTAACAGTATGGTTATATTAAATATACATTAGAGAGGTCTAGGCAGACAGGAGCCATGCATCCCAGAGAAAAGGAAAGAAAAACCAGTCTGCTGTGGTCAAAGGGAAAAAAATATTTTTCTTTTGGTAGAAAAAAAAATTTGCTTCAGAGATGACCCATAAGAATGAAGTCTCCGTGTGGGAGATTGGCATGAAAAAGCTACACGTGGGTGGACAAAAAAAATAAAAAAAATCTTCCTCCGTCACCCGTCTGCCTCTTTCGGAAAAAAAAATTTTCCTCTCCCAGCAACTTCTTGCGGGTCACACCAATGGCTAGTGCCTTTTCTTTGAATAATCTACAGAGATATTTAGTCCATAATCAAAATTAAAATTAAAATTAAAATTAAAATAATTTAAAATTAAAATTAAAATGATCGAATCTTTCGAAATATTTGATTCGTAATCGAAATTAAAATCAAAATAAAAATTTAAATTTATAAAAAAAATAAAAATTAAATTTTATATAAATTAAATAATTTTTATTTTATATTAAAATTAAAATTAAAATATTTTTTTAATTAAATAATTAAAATAAAAATTATCTATTTCAATTTTAATTTCAGACTACCATCTTCTTTGACCAAATACCCAAATATAAAAGAGATGCAATAGCGGCAGCTCAACGGCCCCCATCAACTTTTCTTCGAGTCCATGAAGACCAAGTGTAAATGTGTAATAGGTCTCTCTCAGTGTGCTCCTCGAATCAATTATTATTGATGGCGCCACCACCATCTTTTCCCCTGGTCTCCGAGACCCTGGCTAATAGGTCTCTCTCAGGCTGCTCTTCTAATCAATTAATTATTGCACGACATGAGAGGCCCACCTATAATATTGAGAATGATGGAGATTGGACAGGTGGAGAAAAGAATGCAGTCGTTTATATGAGCACCGAGGCCAGGTGATAATTTGACAGGATCAAGGAATTTGTTAAACGGAAATTCACGGGAGAAAAAAAAATTTTTGATAAAAAAAAATTTAAAATTTAAAAAAAATAAAAATATATCTCCAATCATATTTTCAACTTAAATATAACTATCCACTTAAATTTCAAATAAAAAACACTATCCATTTGAAATATAAATTAAAAGTAACTAATTATTTTGACTCAAATACATATTATATCTTTATATCCTTATATCTTTTAAGATACTGTAGTATTATATTATCATAATATAATATTCTTTTACAATAAGATAGTATTATATTATATTAGTATAGTATTTTTTTATAATAAGATAGTATTATATTATCATAGTGTAGTATTTCTTTATTATAATATTATTTTATAAGAATGCAGTATTGCTTTATAATAGTACAGTATAATTTTATAATAATATAGTATTACTTTATAATAATATAGTATTGCTTTATAACTCTAAAGATAATTGGATCATTTGACTCTCATCTAAGTTGCTTTTAAGTTATGTTTCAAATAAATAGTTGCTTTTACTTGAAACTCAAGTGGATAGCTACTTTTAAGTTTAAATTCAAGTAGGTAGTTTTTTTTTAATTTATCTTTTTAAATTAATAAATTAATCAAAAATCAATCATTGAAGTCTTCTCAATCCAAAATAAGGATTTCTTTTCCTCAAAATTTTTAACAGTCCCAACTAAAGATACACTTATATAGGCCCAACAAACTTCCTCCATCTAAATTCTGAAATCTTTAGATGCTCGGGATGTTTGAGAGATAGGTATATGAGCTTTGGATTAAGATTGATTTAATTGGAGAGAAGAATTTTTTTTTTAACTCACTTAATTTGAATTTCGTGAAAGAAAACTAAAAGAATATAAAAAAATTACGAACGTAAGATTTAAGTCTTTTTTTAATTGATTAATTAAAAATTAAGATGTATGGTCTCTATTTATAATAACGGCTAGCGAGGTTTGTTTTTGTACAATTTGGATTAGATTTTTTTTTCTAATTCTAATAAAAATTTTTTATCTACAATAAACATATTTAATAAAAATAATCTAAAAAATAGCTAAAATTTTTAGAAAATAGATCTTTTTGTATCAATTCTATATTCTGCCACTCTGTTAGATTCTTTTCAGATTGTAAGTTATACTTGATTAAACTCTTTTTCAAAAAAAAACTTTCAATTTAATCAGTCTGTTTCAGATAGAATCTAGGTTCGATCTCTTGGGGCATCATCCCCTAAAGTATGTGGCATCACAGTTTAGATTTCAAAGAAACTATTCGATTGTTTTAAAAAAAAATCTTGTCTTGGATCCTGTCTAGCTAGAGCCGACAAAATATAATCCAATCGGTGTTCGACTCACCATAAATATGTTTAAATTTACGCTAAATGGATTTGGATCATGAACAGATCGATTCGTTTAACTTGTTTAATATTGGGATTGGATTTGGATTTCAAATATCGGATCTATTTAATCCATTTAATATTTAGATCGGATTGAGCCAGATAATCTGTTTAATCTATTTAACCTGTTTAAAATATGCTTAATCTATTTCTGATCTATTTAACCTAATTTGATCTATTTAATAAATGAGTTAAGTAGGTCGAGTCAAATTTTCTATTTAATAAACAGGTCCATCTCAGATCTAAATTTTTTATCTATTTAATAAATAAGTTGAGTTTAAATTGATGATTTTTTAATCCGACCCATATTGACCTGATCCAATTGCCACCCCTATATCTAGCCCTACTTTTAGTGGTCCCTGTAGTCCATATCGTATCTAGTGATTCTTCTAAATTAAAAATTCTTTCTTTCTCACGAATCTCTTCTACCTTATCTTTTGATACAGTGCATTGTTTATCCTCCTGACGTAGATGGATTTGAGTCTAACACTGAACCATGTTAAATTCTTGCAATGCTTGTATTTGAGCTCTATTAATTTTATTTTCTACCACGAGTACAATTGATTGCACACATAACACAACAGAAGCTACTTGATCCACTTTTACAGTATAGTGGAAATATTGAGGCCTTTCCATTGTTCTTTTCACCGGTATGAGCTGTTTCCTATCAAATTCTAGAGCAACTGTGGACAACACAAGGCATACTCCTTATTTTCTCCTTGAAAGCCTTCCCCTCCAAAAATTTTCTTATTAAAACAATACAATTCTTGGTAAAACTAATCCTGCAAACACATACCTTGTGGCATATAAGCTTTTTTTCTACACAATAAACACTATGTCTAGACACCGTCTTTAGTTGCAGAGTATGTTAGAATATATATATAATGAAATTATTTTCCATAAGGGTTGATTGTGATCTAATTGAACTAACAAGTAGAACTTAGTAACAAGTTGATATTAAACTAAACTAAGCTAATAAACCGGAGGCATACAACATACTGTCCTAAGATGATTCTCGACCCTCGTGCGAGATCTAAATCGAAAACTCCACCCCAAGATACAACCAGCAACTTCTCCTGTGGGCATGACCATGGAGAAGACGACAGAGCTTCGACTAGTAAATGGAAGAACAAAAGAAGATTAAAACACTCGGTAGAATAGATATTTTGAAGGAAGAAGAAAACTCAAGCCTCTATCTAAGCCGCCCCAACTCGAGCCCAATTTATAGGCCCAAAAAAACTAGTCCAACGGGAAGTAACGGCTTGGAAATAGGGGCTAAAAATCAGGCAATGGCAAATAATCCGATAATGGATAATATGCGATTAACGTTAACACGTCAATCGTATTTATCCAAAAATGATCAAAAGTGAGAAAATAAAATCAGAAAAAATAAAATGTAGGCCACGCCATGCCGTAGTCGCGATCGCGTGTGTGCCGAGCTGGGCCAGGCCCTGCACATGCATGTCTGATTTGGCTCAAATCCACAAAATATTTTGACAAAGCCCAAGAGAAGAGTTTTTCAATATAAATCTCTTCTCAAGTTTTCTCCTATCCAAATATGAGACTAAACAAAATAATGGAATGGGATTTGATTGGAGTTAGTTGGAGAAAATTTTGAGTTTTCAATTTTCTTTAATACCAATAATTTTCCTCAAAACTCAAAATTTTTGAAACAATTAGAACTTAAAAAATTTAACAAAGTAAAATAATTTTCTGTTGGGTATATATACTATATAATAGGTGAAGTATCTTTCATGACATAACTTCACTTAATATTCATAGTATCAATCTAAAGAAAACAGAGTGAACTAAGTCTTGAACTACGTTCTTTTGATTCAGATTTTTACTATTATATACACAATACAGAAGCTTATATCATAGGTTTGCACATTAATGACCGTGTGCAAGGATCTTAATTATTTCATAAGAGTTTTTAGAGTTGCCTATGTCTCTAGCCGCGGCCAAATATGGATACTCTCACATAGATAAGCCCTTCCAAAGATGTGTGTCGTATCACATCTCAAGAGATACCTCTTAGGTCTCATTTAGAGATAAACTCTTTCTAACCACTATATAGGAGCACTAATCACCATAAAGATGGGTTGGAGTCTACGACTCTTATATCAGACAAACCACATATACTCCTGGACTAATCAATCAGCTTGTTATTACCATATTAAACCTCTTTGAAGGGATCTCCTATCATAGAAGTTGGATTCCTACTACTGAAAGATCCTTTATAGGCAAAGCCCCATCCCTCTCGATGATGCTAGGACCTTAGTCGATTTAGGCTTTTTGTAAGACAATCTGCAAGATTAAAGTTAGTTGCAACATGATTTAAAAAAATAATTTAAAATTTTTCTTTTTTTTTATAGACTTTTATCTTAGTTTAATATGTTTATTTATTATGGTATTCACAAGCTTCTTTTTACAAAAATCTATTGTAGCTCTTGAATCACAATAAATTGATATTGGAGGAATAGAAGAAGATACAAGAGGAATCTCAAATAGAAGTTCTTTTAGCCATTCAGCTTCAAAATAGGTGGAATCAAGGATAAGAAGTTCCGCTTCTCTGGTACTTCTAACTAGAATGGTTTATTTGGAGGATTGCCAAAAAACAACACTTCTTCCAAGAAGAAAGACATAACCAAAGGTGGATTTGATATCTAAAGTATCAAAAATCTAATTAAAATCACTATATCCCTCAAGTACACCTGGATAACCCATAAAACAGAGGAAATAATCAGAAGTACTTCTAAGATATCGGAATACCCTCTCTAAAGCAGTCCAATGTGCTATATTAGGATTACTAGTATATCTACTTAGTCTAGAGATAGCATAAGCAATATCAGATCTAATTTGATTAGACAGATACATTAAAGAACCAATGATCTGAGCATATCTCTCTTGGTTCACAGATTTTTCTGTATTTTTCAGGAGATGGATAGATGGATCATAAGGAGTAGACACAGTAGAAAAGTTAGAATATCCAAATTTATTAATGATCATTTGAGTATACTGAGATTGAGAAAGACAGATCGAGTCAGAGGTATGAAAGATCTTTATATCAAGAATTAGGTCAGCTTCAACTAAGTCTTTCATATCGAAATTATGTGATAGAAAATTCTTGATGTTATTACTAAACCAAGATCAGGAGCAAAAATCAAAATATCATCAACATAGAGGCACAGAAGAATGCATTGATTATTAATTCATTTATAATAAAGATAATTATCTGATTCATTGATTTGAAATTTATAGGAAAAGATTACCTGATTAAATTTTTCGTGCCATTGTTTAAGAGCTTGCTTTAATCCATAAAAGGAACAAACAAACCTACAGACTTTGTATTCCTAGCCTGGCACAGAAAAACTTTCAAGCCGTTAAATGTAGATCTCTTCTTCAAGATCTTCATGTAAGAAAGCAGTCTTAATATCCATTTGATGAACAACAAATTTATGTATAGAAGGTAAAGCAAATAAAACTCGAATAGTGATAATATAAGCCACAGGTGAATAGGTATCGAAGAAATCAATACCGACTTTTTGCCCAAACCCTTGAGCGACAAGCCTCACCTTGAATTTCTCAATTGTGCCATCAGTCCTCATCTTCTTCTTGAAGATCTACTTACATCCTAAAGTTTTAATTCTAGCATATAAATTAGTTAGAATCCAAGTATTGTTTCTAATAATGGATTCAATTTTACTGTTAATTGCCTCCTTTCATAATGGAGCATCAGGAGAGTTTATGGCTTCTAAATAAGTGGTAGGAGTATCTTCTATTAAGAATGTAAAGAAGCCTTCATCAAAATATTTTTCAACTCTAGCTCAGGTTCAGGAGCAGGAATAGATGATGATTGTATATTTGAAGAGGATGGATGATCAATGGTTGATCTAGAAATTTTAGTTTTAAAAGAAAAGATATTTTTGAAAAAAATTATATCTCGGGATTCAATGATGATATTATTTGTAATTGTAGAGATTTCAAAATTGATAACAAAGAATCTATAGGTATTACAATCAAGAGAGTAGCCAACAAAAACATCATCAATAGTTTTAGGTCCTATCTTAATTTTCTTTGGTTCAAGAATTTCAACTTTAACTAAGCACACCCAAACTTGGAAGTAACTAACACTACAAAAAATCTGATTTTTAGTGATAAAAATATTTTTTATCATAAATAAGTATATTTTTATGATGAAAAAAAATTTATTATCAAAAATTAAGTATTTACGATGAAAAAAAAAATTATCACAAAAAATTAAATCTTTTGCGATGAAATTATAATTTTTGTTGCTAGAAGTAAATTTTTAATGATGAAATTTTTTTTCATTGCTAGAGTTTTTATTTTTTTATAATAAAATAATTTTTTTATCATTAGAAATAAAATTATTTATGATGAAAAAAATTTTAGTCGCTGAAAATTAAATTATTTACGACAAAATGACTTTCGTTGTAAAAAATATAGTTTTTACGATAAATTTTTTTATATTTGGCAATGAAAATACTTCATTGCTAAATATTATTTTATTAAAAAAAATTAAATTTTTTACAATAAAATTTTAATTTTCGTTGCTAGAAGTATATTTTTTTACTATGAAATAAATTTTTTATCACCAAAAAAAAATTATTTGCGATGAAATAAATTTTTCATTGTTAAAAATTAATCATTTATGATGAAAATTTTTTTTTTATAAAAAATATAGTTTTTACGATAAAATTTTTATTTTTGACGATGAAATTATTTCATCGCTAAAGATTATTTAGTTGGAAAAAAATTTATTGTTTTAGGGCAAAATTTTGCCCCAAAATGCGAGATCTCCCACTCGCTGTCCCACACCGCTGACACACCGCTCCCTCCCCGATCGAGCTCAATGCCAGCCGTTGTCCTCCATTCCCGATCGAGCACGCCACCGACCAGGTTGAAGCCCTCCCCAGTCGGTGTCGTCCCTCCATGCCACCGTGTCGGTCGTTGCTCGTCTCTCTCTCGTTCTCTCGCACCGCCACCATCGATCCTCTTCCTCCCTCTCCGATTTAGCTCGACGCCGACCGTCGTCCTCCCTTCCCGATCGAGTGCGTCACTGGTCAAGTTGAAGCCCTCCCTGATTGATGTCGTCCCTCCACGCCACTGTGCCGGCCGTCGCTCGTCTCTCTCTCACTCTCTCACGTCGTCACCACCGATCCTCTTCCTCCCTCCTTGATTGAGCTCGGTGCCGACCGTCGTCCTCCCTCCCCGGTCAGCATCCTCCCTCCATGCCATCATGCCGATCGAGTCACCCGTCTCTCACTCTCTCACGCTGCGGCCACCAGTCCTCTTCCTCCCTCCCCAATCGAGCTCGGTGCCGGCCATCATCCTCCCTCCCCGATCGAGTACGCCACTGGCCACCGCCACCGCCGTCGTCCTCCTCCCCAATTTCTCCCTCCCTCACTTTCTCTCTCTCCCTCTCTTACGGTTGTTCCTTCCCTCAGGGTCGTCGCGCTGCCGCCGCGCCACCATCGTCGTCGCTGCACAGCCATCGGCGTCCGCTTACCTCAGTACCCATCTCTCTCTCTATGGGATTCACGAGAGAGTTGGAAGATCAGGCCAAAAAATTTATTTTTTTTTAATTTTTATAATTTTTTAAATTTTTGTTCTCTCTTTTTAATTGATTTTAGTCGTTAGGCATGATTATTTGTTGTTCTATTCTGAAGCATAGTTCATGATCTAAAAATAATTTAAAAATAAAAATAATTATAATAATAATATATTAATTATAGCATAATAAATTTATAAATCTTAAAATTTTCATTCAAAGATAGCACGTATGAAACAATATTTATCCTTTAATGAAAAAAAAATATTGGTATTGTATACACTATCTTCGAATTATCCTTATGGATAGTTTAGGCACATGAGTAAATTTTATATTGCATATCATGTGCTTCTACATCAGAAAATTTTGTTGGTATTTTTGGTCATATTCTCTGGATGTATAGCATAATTTTAGTGTTTGTGTATCTGGAGAACTGCATTGAAATACTATCGAAATTTTTTGTGTAGAAGACATGTATTGCAATATTAAATTCTTACATTCCTGAATGGGGTAGGACCATCACCCTATAAGTAGGAGATATAAGGCATTAGTCAACTATTATTATATAAGATTGATTGTATAGTTGCATCATAAACATGTAGGCATGGATCATGGTTGGATGTTATTGCGCAATAAGTTCTGTCCCGAGTATATTGCAGGTGTGACATCTTTTGATCGCTGCCGTAGGCGATCAAGAATAAAAACTGACTCAAACTATATAGATAAGGTGAGTCGGGATCATTTCCATAGAGATTTAAAATGATTATCTTTTTTTTAAAAAAAAATAAAAAAGAATTGATTGTAAAAGGATTAAAGAAAGAATAAAATAGTAAAAATTTAATTATAAATATAAATTAATTTATGAAAAAAAATAAGTCAAAAAAATAATCCAAAAATTTTGAATCCACAATGCAAATTAGATTTATTTTTTTTTATATTGCAATATTAATTCTTGTGATTAAGGTATTAGTATAGCTTATCTCTAAGGGGTATGGACTGTATTAGTAGATCATGAATTATTCTATTAGAATATAAATATCTAAATTTAATTACAAGATATAAGATTTAATCTAACATATCATGATTTATCTCTCCTAAGTACGGACCGTATCCAAGGATCACTGCACGTCAATAGAGGATATAGGCCGTGTAGGCTAGATCAATACCTCAGAAAAATAAAAAGATATAAAATAAAAGTATAATTTTATTGTATAAAAATTAAATATATAAAAATAAATAAAAACTCATTTACAGACTTCATCGTATTTCTGGATTGAAGGGATTTAGCCACGCATCAAGATCTCTAGCTCCATATTCTCCTACTCTTGGATCCCTAAACCTCTCATTTTTTTTCTCTAATTTTTTTTATTTTTTCACTGATTTTTTCTTCTCTCTACTCTTATTCCCGTACCCTCTATTTATAGGTAAATTTTTTACCTTTTTCTGATAGTAAAAGGCGTCCCAAAATCTTTAGAAATCATATAATACCCATAACATTAATTTTTGGCCGTTAGATTACATTTGGACCATCCAGATCAGCCCAAAATGTGTTGATTAACTCCTTATCACGATCGAGAATACTGTCAGCCATTCGATCGCTCTTCTGATTGAATTCTGACTGTCGGATGGTGCAAAACACTTCCTATTCTCAGTTGGGATGAGTACCAACCTCGGATCAAGCACTTGATGAAATCTGGAGCGTTGACCAGTGCAATTGATTTCCTCTTTTCAACCGACAATGAACAGCAACCATCTGATCTGATTCTGGATGAATTTGGACCGTCGGATCATGCGAAAAAGCTTCCGCCCACGTGGACCACGTCGTGCACCACGTACTATTCCGGTGGACTGCATCCTTGAATCTGTGGATCGAGTGGTCGGTCCACCATGCACCGAAACCTATAAATTTTATTTTTAAGGATATTTTCACTTAATTTTTGTTCTGATTTGTGCTTAAAAATTTAAAAAAATATGTATTAAATTTTTTTATAATTTTTTATTATTTTTATACTTAAATTATTCAATTAAATCAACATCTATTTTTCATAAATATACTCTAATTTTATATATTTTTTAAAATTATTTATTTTCATAAAAAAAATTAATTTATTTATGAAATTAGATTTTTAAGAAGATGTTAGCACTATAAATTAATAAAAATATCTAAAATAAATATAAAAATATATCAGTTATCACACCTTCCAACTTGAACTTTGCTTGTCCTCAAGTAAAGAAAGAATTTAGAATTAAGTATCGTTTAACTTAAAGTTTCAAATTTCACCAACCAATTTTCAAAAGGACCACTGATGTTCAGTAGAGCGTGAGTGAGGAATGTCATTGGAGTATTAATACTAATCAATATGGGAGTTAAGCCAAAAATACTAAATTTTTTCTATTTTTTTTTTAAATTATCCCTACCTTTATCTTCAAATCATTAACCTTCATATAGATAAGTATATTGTTACTTCAGTCCTTCATTTATTATTATTTTTTTTAATATATGAAGAAATGTATAGTTATCCTACATAAGTCCATAAAAAGTAATTTTTTTTTTGATGCTGGTAGAAAAATTTAGAAATACTCAAAAAAAACTGTTTAAGTTCTAAACTTAACTCTTTATTGAATTTTCTTAATACTTGATCCCTCAATATCTCACAAACTCTCTAGTCGGTACATCAATTATTTTTTTTTAAATTACTTGATTTAACTCGATTCTTAAGTGTAATCAGGTGCTTAAATGCTAAATACTAACTTACTTGAAGACTTAAAAAAAATTATATTATTTTCTTCCCCAACTTAATCGATATTGTTCTCAATGGAGTAAGGAAAAATAAAAGGATGCATAAAAAGAGAAAGAAAAGAAGAGATGTCACCTGATCCAAATATCTTTTTAAAATTAGTTTTTTCTCCAACTTAGCCAATATTATCCTCAAATCCCTATAAAAGATATGAAGCAAGACTCGATTAACCTAAATGAAATGTAAAAGATATCAAAAAGCAAAAGTCAAAACTGGATTGCCTTCTAAAAAGTGCTAAGTTTATCGTCTTCAGCCAGACTATATTCATTGACAGGTGCTTCCACACAGAGCAGTCTTTATTCTTAAAAAAATAAAGATCAGTTAAAATAAAGTAAAAAAATTTGGGTTGCCTCCCAAAAAGTGCTAAGTTTAACGTCTTCAGCCAAATGTTAAAAGAGTGCCTATCCTATTCCTGTCTGAATCTTAACATAGGTCTGTAATTCTCTACATGATTCAGGCTCTTCCTCAAGGTATTTTCTACTTGGGATCATTATATGATTCATTCTCCTGATAACTAATAATTCTTTTTCTATAATTAGATCTAGGTATAACTTAAGTACTAGTCGGGATTTTAAGAGATCTAGATCTATATACTCGATGTGCTGAGGGAGTATTTCTGGATCTCCTATTATTGCCTCTTCTTTTTTAAGTAGAGGTTTAATCAGTGTCATGAGAGGTTCAATAATTAATTTTGGGTTTAGCTGAGTATAATGGTCACTAGGTGTGGATACCTCATTATTATTATCAACTTCGAGTATCTCCTCCAGTTTCTCAGACCTGAATATTCTCAACTAATTGAACTGGTCTTTAAGTTCTAGACCATTCTGAGCTCTAGGGTCATCCTCTAGTTAGCTTGATAATCTATCCTCTTCTAATTTACTAACCGCTATAGTTGATTGGCCTAATTGTTTAAATAACTGGTCAGTAATTTGCATGAAATTATTGAGAGTATTTTTAATGTCTGAGGTTGATTGCGCTAAGATATCTAGACTCTTTTCTAATGTGTTGACTCTTTCCTTAGGATCTAAACATGGTTGATTATTCAGTGTTTAGCTGGGCCTTAGATAGGGTTGATAAAAATTATGGGCTCCTAATGTTGCATCTTGTGATCGTGTAAAATTGGAATAACTTTTCGATCCTGGGTTATAGATTGGTGCATAAGGTTCATTTACGTAGCTTTCATTGAATGCACTCTACTGTATGAACTCAGTTTGAATTGAGTTCATCAAATAAGAATACTCCTCCACAATATGATCTGGTACATTGCAACCAATGCACATGGGTGCTAGCATTTGGTTAAATTGGATATGTCTTTCGAATTCTAAGGCTTCAATTCTATTGGTCAAAATTATAATTCTAGTGTCTTCAAACTTTCTTGAATAAACGTATGCATCTTCAATTTCAATAAATGTAGGATGCATGTTAATCGTTTGAGGGTCAATTATAAAATTGTTAGTCGAGAATCTAATTCTAAACGGTTGGACAAAGCTAATCGGATAACACAGGTCCAACCGGGTTCTAGGTTGTCTATTGAAATCTATTTCTTCTTCAGTGATCTTATAGGCTTGTAGGCTTTAGATTGTGTCTAACAATCATTATTTATTCTAATAAAAAAATTATTATTATTATTATTTTTAATTTTAATATATGAGAGAAAAAGAGGAGAAGAAGAAGAGTTCTAGAGATGAGAGTCCTAAGGGATCCTAGACTGATAGATAAGAGAGTTTTAGTTAGATTTAACATTCGTAGGTTAGTAATCAAGTTATGCAGTCAATCCTAACTAAGGATAACCCTAGATCTAGACAGCTCCTAACTGTCAAGGTTGCCTTTGAGCACTCCAGGTAAAAGACTAGCCACTCAACTGGCCAGATAAGTGTAAGGTTGGTGGGGGTCCCCCATTGCTTTTCTTAGACACTAACTGAGTTGGCTAGGTAAGCGAACGAAATTAATTAAATAATCATATTCCTTCAGGACGTAGTCTCTGAACCACTTTCTTAGACATCAGTCAAACTGACTAACCCTATCCCAGTCCAACTCTTAGGATCGCTTGTCCTATTGAGCTTGAGAGCCCTTAGGGGCCAACGTCTAATTGATTTTAAGTTAAGATTTAGGTCAATGCAATATGCAGGATGGTGATTTATGGGCTAAAAAAGGATGATGAAATTTTTACCTTATCTTGTTTAGGATTTGTACCCTTAAGATATTTTATGGACTTATGCAATGCAAAAAAAAAAGATGGTCAAATTTGGTAGTTAGTCAAGAGTAAATTGATTTGTTTCACCTTTTAAGTTTTGTGATTAAGTATCTAATTTTCTAAGTAGATTATGAGGTGTCAATGTAGAGATTTTTTTTTTTAAAAGAAAGTAAGTTTGACTAAGAAACGAAATAAGTTAGAAAGCAAATAAAAAAAAACTAAGAATAAGACTAAAAAAAATTAATAAAAAAAATCATGCCTAGATCTCCGACAATGGTGTCAAAATTTGATCGCTGTCGTAGACGATCAAGAATAAAAATCAACTCAAACTATATAGATAGGGTGAATCATGATCATTTTCACAGGGATTTAGGATGATTATCTTTTTTTTTAAGAAAAAATAAAAGAAAATTGATTATAGAAGGATTAAAGAAAGAATAAAATAGTAAAAAATTAATTATAAATATAAATTAATTTATAAAAAAAATAAGTCAGAGAAATAATCCAAAAATTTTGAATCCACCATGCAAATTAGATTTATTTATTTTTTTATATTGTAATATTAATTCTTATGATTAAGGTATTAGTATAGCTTATCTCTAAGGGATATAGACTGTATCAGTAGATCACGGCTCATCTTACTAGAGTATAAACTATTTAAATTTAATTATAAGATATAAAATTTAATCTAACATACCATGATCTATCTCTCTTAAGTACAGACCGTATCCAGAGATCATGGCACGTCAATAGATGGTATAGGCCGTGTAGGCTGGATCAATACCTCAAAAAAATAAAAAGATATAAAATAAAAATATAATTTTATTATATAAAAATTAAATTTAAGAAAAAAAATAAAAATCTATTTACAAGCTTCATCGTATTCCTGGATTGAAGGGATTTAGCCACGCATCAAGATCTCTAGCTCCATATTCTCTCACTCTTGGATCCCTAAATTTTTCTTTTCTTTTCTATTTTTTTTACTTTTTCATTAATTTTTTTCTTCTCTTTACTCTTATTCTCGGATCTCCTATTTATAGATAAATTTTTTACCTTTTTCTGATAGCAAAAGGAGTCTCAAAATCCTTAGAAATCATATAATATCCATAACATTAATTTTTGACTGTTAGATTGCATATGGACTGCCCAGATCAGCCCAAAACATGTTGACTAACTCCTTATCATGATCGAAAGTGCTGTCAACCGTTTGATCATGCTTTTGATTGAATTTTGACCGTCGGATGGTGCAAAATATTTTCTATTCTCAATCGGGATGAGTACCAGTCGTCGGATCAAGCACTTGATGGAATCTGGAGCATTGATCAGCGTAGTTGATTTTTTCTTTTCAATCGGCAATGAACAGCAACCGTCCAATCTGGTTCTGGATGAACTTGGACCGTCGAATCACGTGAAAAAGCTTTCGCCTGTCGTGGACCGTGTTATGCACCGCGTACTATTCCGATAGACCGTGCTCCTGAATCTGTGGATCGAGCGACTAGTCGATCGTGTATCGAAGCCTATAAATTTTATTTTTAAGGATATTTTTGCTTGATTTTCACTTTGATTTGTGTCTGAAAAATTTAAAAAAATATGTATTAAATTTTTTAATAATTTTTTATTATTTTGATACTTAAATTACTCAATTAAATTAATATCTATTTTTTATAAATATACTCTAATTTTATATATTTTTTAAAATTATTTATTTTTATAAAAAAATTTAATTTATTTATGAAATCAGATTTTTAAGAAGATGTTAGCACCATAAATTATTAAAAATATCTAAAATAAATATAAAAATATATCACTTATCATCTTTCATGAATGTGGCATCCAATCACACTAGAGAAGATGGAAAAGCTCGTTATCCATATCATTGATGTAGGAATTTATTTTGATGTACCCTATCATACATTCAAAATTATTTATATGAACACGGTATAGATGTAACTTACAAGAGATGGACTTGTCATGGTGAAGATTTGTCGGCTAGCTCGAGCATATTACCCAGGAGTCCCACAAATCCGTCGTTAGTAGGTGGATCATCCAGTCATAAAAAATAAACACTCGATGCAGAAGATAGAAAAATTTTGGAGGATCTCCATCCGGAGTTATTTGCAGTAAATATGGAAGCGGGAGCAGAACATCAGCATCCCATTTCGAGATAAGAAGCTGAAGAGGATAGTAACATGCCTGTGAATGATAGATTCAAGCATCTATTAAGAGATACGTAAAGTGATGTTTATCCTGGTTGTAAGAAGTACTCTCTATTGTCTGCCGTAATAAAGTTATTACATATGAAGACACTGAGTCAGTGGTCAAACAACTCGTTTAATAGGTTGCTCAAATTTTTAAAGGATCTACTGTCTGAGGAAAAATTTCTTCCGTCAAGTCATTACGAAGCCAAAAAATTATTGAAAGAACTCAAGTTGGGAGTCGATGACTTGGGCCTATGCTGCGAAAAGATACATGCATGTCGGAATGATTGTGTTCTATTTTGGAAGGATAAAAAAGATCTACAAGCATGTCCAATTTGTCATTCAAGCAGATGGAAAGAAAGTCATGGTAAGGATAAAAAGAAAAAAAAAATATCATGCAAGGTTTTGCGGTACTTTTCAATTACACCACAATTGCGTCGATTGTTCATGTCAAGGCATACTACCTATGACATGCAATGGCATAAGGAGGAAAACAACGTCGATGATGATGTCATGAGACATCCATCAGATGGAGATGCGTAGAAATATTTTGATCATGAACATCCATGGTTTGCAGCTGATTCACGAAATGTCAGGCTAGGGTTGGCAATAGATGGATTTAATCTATATAGTAATCTTAGCACTACATACAGTATTTGTCCTGTTATGGTATTTCCTTATAATTTACTACTTTGAAAGTGCATGAAATCACCTTTTAATCTGCTGGCTTTGTTGATCCCGAGTCTCCATGCCCCTGAAAGAGACATCGACATATTTTTAGAGCCGTTGATCGAAGAGTTGCAATACTTGTAGGAAGAAGGGTGCAAAACGTATGATCATATTGCAGGAGGCATTTTTTGCATGCATGCGGTACTGTTTTGGACAATTAACGATTTTTCTACATATGGCAATATTTCTGAATGGTGTACAAAAAGATATAAAGCATGCCTAACTTGTAATGATGATATTATATCAGACCGTATTCGTGGAAAGATTTGTTTCACCGGCCATCAACGTTTCTTGCCGGATGATCATAGATGGAGGAGAAGTCTTAAGTTCCACGACAAGCATGAACGATGTGCCCAGCCAAGGTTCTGATCTATAGACAATATTTTAAATCAACTACCCAACCCACAGGATGTCATATTTGGTAAGGGTCCAGCCAGCCAAGTAGGCGTGCGAACAAGTATCGAAAATTGGAGAAAAAAGAGCAAGTTGTTCGATCTTCCATATTGAAAAATACTTCTTCTTCGATACAATCTTAACGTCATGCACATTGAAAAGAACATATTTGATAATATATTTTATATCATCCTCAATATCGAAGGAAGAACGAAGGATACTATGAAGGCTCGTCTTGACTTGGAGGACATGCGGATTAGAAAGGAATTACATTTGATTCGACAGGAGGATAGACTGGTGAAGCCATTGGCATGTTATGTACTGAACTGAAGAGAGAGAAATCAATTTCTCACATATTTGAGATCAGTGAGATTTTTCGATGGATATGCCTCAAACTTGAAATGGTGCATCAAGCTGAAAGATGGAAAGATCGTCGATATGAAAAGTCATGATTGCCATGTGCTTCTACAACATGTGCTCCCAATTGGTTTGCATGGATCGTTGCCGGATAATGTGTATAATGCATTACTTGATCTGAGAATTTATTTTTGGAACTTATGTGCGAAAACATTGAGGTGAAGTCAGATCGACATATTAGAGAAGAAGATTATCATTACTCTCTGTAAGCTCAAGATGATATTTCCTCCCGTCTTCTTTGATATCATTGTGCATCTTTCAATTCATCTTCCACATGAGACTAGACTGGGTGGGCCAGTACATACAAGATGAATGTATCCAATTAAAAGGTAATTGCATGATATTGTAATATTTATTATTCATTATTGTATTCTTTATTATATATGTATATCAATTGATAATTTATTGGATAGAGAGATGCGAAAATATAAGAGTGCCATCACTAACAAAGCACGGCTTGAAGGTTCAATAGTGGAGGCACACGTTATGAATGAATGTCTAATATTCTGCTCTCTGTACCTTTGAAGAATGGAGATCAAATTTATGAGGCCACAATAGAATATCGATGTTGATGACATTCTGATCGACGGATTATCCATGTTCTCCAATATTGCCCGACCATATGGTAAGAAAGATTTTCGAATGTTGACACTACAGGAAACAGACGACATGCATTGATATGTGCTAAACAATTGCGAGGAGGTGGAAGCGTACATGATGTGAGTATATATATTTAATTTTTTTTATTGATATATGCATGAACATATGTACTCATAGATTTTAAATTAAAATATACATATTATTACTGTATCACTTCAGTGAGCATGAAAGTGAGCTCAGAAGAATCAATGCTACATTAACAGCGGCACGATATCGGAATCAATTCGCATCATGGTTTGACGAACGGATAAGTTATGTTAATATTCATCATGATTTAAAGGTTCAATTATATAGTATTTATTTTGTCAAACTTAACCTGCTTATTGTTCTTTTAATTGTAGATAGCTCAGCTACGTATAGACAATCCTAACTGTATCAGTGATAACTTAGCCATACTTGCACGAAAACCTGACAGACGTGAATCGGTATATTCAGCATGCATAGTCAATGGTATGCGGTTCTTAACGAAAAATTACGATCATAATCGAACCACACAAAATTGTGGAATAAGCGAGGAGGGCAAGCACAAGGGTAAAATAATAGATTTTTTTTTGTGTTTTGCATGAGGTTATAGAGCTGAGATATAGTGGTTCAAGTGTTGATGGTTGGATTTAGGATGACACAGGCCAGTTGTTATAGACCCTCAACTCATCAGTGTCCACATCGGTCACGTGTGGTATGAAAGTGATCTTATATTTTTACAAAGCAAGCGATACTAATGTAGTATATTGATGATACCAAAATGAAAGAGCCTTGATGAGTTGCAATAAGGGCTCAGCATAGACATTTGTTCAATCCCACACTTTTCATATGCTCAAATGATGAAGATCTAGAGAATGAAGTCTGTGCAACTATTAAAAATGAAGCATATCAATGCAAGCACCAAATAACATATTAGTGTCAGATGACACAATCGACATAGGACAATTGCAAAGAGATGACTACGAACCTGAAGATGTTCCTATTATTGGAACGTGAGTAAGGGCACGGGCATGGGCACGATCCGATAATAATTTAGGATCACAATCACATGTGGATGATGACTTCATCAACGATGATGATGATAGCATTTCAGGGTCGATGCCTTCTATGAGTCTTGCTGAGGACAACTATATGGACACGAGTTCAGATTCTGAGAATAATAATTAATATGAATAAGTAATTCAATTTATTTTTTTATTACATCATGTCATACTTGAGTTTTTTTATTACATATTGATTTAAATTATTTTAATCATTGCAGTATCATGGCTGGTCCTGGATGTGGATGTTCGCGGGGTAGACAGCAGGCCCCACTTAATGATACACATCCTCACTTCTGTATTTTGTACAACTAGTCAGAGGATTTAGATGAGACTCAGCTACCTAAGTCCACAGAGCAGACTAGTGCTCAGCCAGAGCTTGCCCAGCCGAAGGTCATGGCACAGCAGCATCATCCCTCTGCAAGTACATCTCTATCAATTTATAAACTGTATATTTTTTTGTCATATACATTCATTGGTAGTGATATATGTTCATTTCATGAATTTTTATATGCAGAAACACAACAGCGACATGCAGTGCGTGGTCCTAGTAGGGGCCTCATTTTGGAGAAATATGTACATATGCACAATGAAAAGCCGAAAGTACAGATATTTTGGGATCATCCGATTGGCACAAAGACTAGTATAGTCGCAAACGAGATCAATCTGTATATGTAAAATCATTGTCTGTGGGCCGTCGAAAGTTTCAAGCATATAGCCCCTCGATATCGCGATACCCTAGTCTCTCACATCAAGGAAGAATTAACTTCGAATGTCTTGCATATCATTATATGATCCATATTATTTTTTATTATATAGATAATTCTTTATTATATGAATAATTCTATATATTTGCTTTTTATTATGATGAATGTTCATATGTATAGGATAATATTGACTTTGAGGATTGCACCGATGAATAAGTGACGGCATATATTCTCAAAATGACTGCAAATAGATACAAAGATCGGTGATGTAGGCTTCATAAATACTGCAATGAGCTGCAGACGAAGGAGATTGACCCTGTGACCCAGCCTTATAGAAATTGGGCTGGGTCTAGTGATAATTAGCAGTGGTTATGCGAGCATTTTAGGAGTGAGATATTTCAAGTATGTTTAGTATTTCAAGTTACTTTGATATTATTATATCTTTTATTGGTTATAATTATATGTATTTTGTAGCGACGATCGGAGATAAATAAGGTGAATAGGAGTAAGATTGATTCTATTCACACGCAAGGAAGTACCTCTTTTGCACAGAGAATGAAGAGGATGGTACGTAAATATATTTGCAATTATACTTTGAAAGTTCTTATTAAATATTTAAATTATTTTGATGTCTTTTTTCTTCTTTTCTTTTGTTTGAATATGAATTATCTGGGATCGACGTCTATGGTAAATTCTATCAAAACAAGAGTGGCGAATTTGTGACCGAAGAGGCGAGGCAGCATCATATAAGTATCATTACTCTATATTTTAAATGCTTTTAAAGATTTTGAAATAAATTTATGGTGTTATTTGATCTATTGTGAAGGAAAAAATATTACAATTGAGAGAGCAGACGACAAGGGAGGTTGGATCTAACAGTGATGCTGGATCGCAGCAGGTTTGTTCGATGACAGATAATGTGATCCTGGATGCCATCCTCAGGCGGTAGTTAGGATCTGGACATAGCATGCGATCAAAAAAATCTCGCAGTTCATCGTCCGATCGATCTGATAATGCCTCAGTGTTAGAGACAGTTAGGACATTGATGAGCATGATGCAGGATCAAATTACTTACTGGATGAATCATAGTCAGATGCTCGAGAAGATAGTGGCTACGATGACAGGATGGCTTGATATCAATGCTTTCGAGTTAGCACCTCTACAGCCGCATGATGCCACCTCTGCACAGCCATCGCGACACACATCGGGCCAAGGATCGATGCTTGGAGGAGGAAACGAGGCCAACGACTCTGATGATACATAGTTTGTAGTTTTTTTAAATTTTAAATGATGTATGAACTCATATTTTTGTATATGACAATGATGACTATGAAACTTATTATTATTTGAAATTATTATTTAAAATTTAAATATTTTTATTATGTTAATATATTTTTATGTAAAATATGTTTGATCTGATGAAAATTTATATTTAAATAAGTACTTTCATGATAAAAAAAAAATATATTTTATTTCATCCATAATTTAATTTAGCTATAAAATATTAATTTTATTGTAAAAAATAATTAAAAAATTTTGATGATCCTAAAATTTAAATTTTTACTACATTTTTGATGAAATTTTTTATTTCATCATTAAAATTACAACAAAATAAATTTTCATTACTAAAAATAATTTTTTTCATCATAATTTTTTTTTTATTTTTCTTTTAGGGATGAAATTTTTTTTTCATCACAAAATTTGTGATGAATTTTTTTTTCATCGTAAAAATTATGATGAATTTTTTTTTCATCGTAAAAATTACGATGAAATTTTTTTCATCGATGAAATTTTTGCATCACAAAAATTGTGATGAAATTTTTTTCATCATAAAAATTATGATAAAATTTTTATTTCATCGCAAAAATTATGATAAAATTTTTTATTTCATCACAAAAATTATGATGAATTTTTTTTTCATCATAAAAATTATAATGAAATTTTTTATTTCATGCAAAAATTATGATGAAATTTTTTTTCATCATAAATTTAGCGATGAAATTTAATATTTTGTCGCTAAATTAGTAATGAAATTTATTTTTGTTGCTAATTTTTACAATGAAATAAAATTTTTTATTGCTAAAATTAAAATAATAATAATAATAATAATTTCAAATGAGTAACAATTGATTTTTGATGATGAAAATATTGTTTGTTATAATTTTAGCGATGAAAGTTTAAGCTCCTGCGATAAAAATATTTCATCGTTAATGCTGTGAACTTTTTCATTGTCCAATTGACTATTTTTGACGATGAAATAAAATCTTTTTATCGCTAAGATCTTTTGCTACGAGATTTTCTCTATAAATTTTTAACAATAAAAATTTTTATCGCTAATAATTTTAGCGACGAAAATTTTATCTTTAGCGGCGAAAAAATTTCATCACAAAAAATCAGATTTCTCGTAGAAGCTTTGGTGGATGTCCTTTCCAGAGTTCTTAAGGTGTCTTCTCTTTATCTTTAGTTGAAACTCTGTTTAGGATGAAGCAGGTCGATAAAAGAGCCTCCTCCCATAGATTCTGAGGTACACCAGAACTTATAATCATGATATTGACCATATCTAGTAGGATTCGATTCTTTTGCTCATCACACCATTCGATTGAGGTGAATAGAAAATAGTTGCTTCATAAATTATCCCATTTTCTTCATAGAATAAGGTCAATTCATTTGAAGCATATTCACCTCCCTGATCAGACCTTAAGATTTTAATTCTTTTTTCAAGTTGATTTTCAGCTTCTGCTTAATAAACCTTAAACTTATTAAGGACTTCATCCTTAGACTTTAAAAGATAGGTGTAACAAAACTTGGAGAAGTTGTCAGTAAAAGTCACAAAATAACGACTACCTCCACAGGTTGGCTCACTATTAGAATCACAGACATCACTATGAATAAGTTCAAGAATTTGAGTATTCCTAAAAGCTACAGGCTTGAAAGATTTTCTAGATTATTTAGATTGAACACAAACTTCATACTTAGAACCATGTACGATGTTGAATTTTGGAATTAGATTAAGATTAGACATTTTCTTGATTGATCTGAGATTTATATGACCCAATCTATCATGCTATGTTTCATAAGATTCAGAATTTAAGACAAGAGATGTAGAAGAATTAACTGAATTTTCATTAAATTTGAAAGGACAGAATACATTCAATTTGAACAGTCCCTTAGATACAAAACCCTTTCCAATGAAAATATCTCTTCTAGAAATTACAACTTTATTGGATTCTAAAACAACTTGAAAGCCTAACTGAACAAGTAGAGAACCACTAAACAAATTTATTCTTATTGCTGAAACATGCTGCCCATCTCGAAGAATACCTTGATAGTTGTCCCATCATCTATGATCACACTTTCTCCACTTGATCCCTGATAAGAGGAAAACCAAGACCTATCAGTACAGATATGGATGTTGGCTCTGGTATCAAGCCACCATTCAAACTCTAAATAGGTTAGATTGATAAAAGAAATAAAAGAAATTGATCTAAAAGAAGATGGTTCTCCCTTGACCATATTAACCTGAGGTTTAAGTTGGTGTTGGTTCTTTATATTCTTTTTATTGTAGACAACTTTTTGCTTTTTCCTGTAGAACACTTAGGTGCGAGATGATTGTCTCAACGACAAACAAAGCAAAACCTCTCACCACCTTGTTCCTTAGGTCTTTGGACTTGTTGGTTAGGTTTAGGCTTTTGGTTTTGGTACCTAGGTTTACCTTTTCCTTTAAAGTTATTACCTTTGGCTTTGAAATTCGGATTTTGAGTTCTGAAGTTTTGACCCTTAGGATTTGGACTTGGGTTTTGAGATTCTGTAAGATTGACTTTAAATTTAAGCTGATTTTCTTAAGTTTTCTGAAATTCTCTGAATTAATCCTCTATCCTGATGGATTGAAAGACAGATCTAAGAGTGAGAGAAGACTGAGATCTTCTAAGATTACAAGCAAATTGAGATCAAGAGGATGAAAGTTTGTCTATCAAGTATGATACTTGATAGATTTCATCAAGAGTAGAACCCCCTCGACGGATCTCTTAGACTAGGTTTTGGAATTGGTAAATTTAGTTATTGATGGGTATGTTGTCCGTCATTTTAAAATTATGGAAGTCTGAAATGATGAACCTCATAGCCTCCTCATTATCTCTAGTATAGGTTTCTTCTAAAGCTTACCAAAGTTCTTTCAAGGTTCAAAATTTTCTATATATTTCATAAAGTTTATTTGATAGGCAATGTATTCTAAATCTACAATGATAGTCTATTTCTTCAGAAGATTTAGAACTTGAGTCAGATGAAGATGATTTGAAAGGAAGTGATTTCCTAGGGTAGATAATAGATCTAGAGATATTAACCAGGCTTCTAATTATTCTTGCCATCTAAGAAAACCTATTCCATTGAATCGATCGGGTTTAAGACTAGATAAGTCTTCTGAACCCATAGATCGAAATAAAAAACTAAGGAACAAAAATGAGAGAGACGAGAGCTGCAAAAGAAATAAACAGAAATGTTTTAGTGATTTCATTTTCTTTTCATTTTCTTTTTTTTAGTAGTATATAGAAAAATCAGGATTTAAACAGCAAATATTAGTGTGCAGAAATTTTAGGGTCTAAACAGCAAATATCAGTATGCAGAAATTTCAGGATCTAAACAACAAATATCAGAATGCAAAAATTTCAGGGTCTAAGTAGCAAATATCAGTATGCAGAAATTTCAGGGTCTAAACAGCAAATATCAGTATGCAGAAATTTCAGCAAATATCAGTATGCAGAAATTTCAGGGTCTAAGCAGCAAATAAATTTAGAAATACTAAACTGCAGAAAATTTAGGGCTTAAATAAAAAATGAACTTATATAGAATAATCTGCTAATTAATCAGAAAGCCTGCAAAAATTTAATGATTAAGCAGAAAAAAAATTTATATAAACTAATCTGCTAAGAATTTAGTGATTAATCAGAAAATCTATAGAAAATTATGGGAATAAATATAGATATAGATAAAATAAAACTTAGAAAAATTTTAACACAAATACTATAGTTATCAGAACTAATAATTAAAGGTAAAACTATGATAGATATTGTTAGTAATTAAATTACAATCGGACCAGTACTCGCCTTAGAATGTGAGAATATATATATATATATGCTGAGATTATTTCCCACAAGAGCTGATTGTGGTCTAATTGAACTAACAATTAAAACTTAATAATAAATTGATATTAAACTAAACTAAACTTACAAACTGGAGGCATGTAGCACACTGTCCTAAGATGATTTTCGACTCTCGTGCGGGATCCAAATCGAGAACTCCATCCCAAGATACAACCAACAACTTCTCCTGCGGGCATAACTATGGAGAAGACGACATAGCTTCAACCCAATAAATAGAAGAACAAAGGAGGATTAAAATGCTTTGAAGGAAGAAGAAAACTCAAACCTCTATCTATGCCTCCCCAACTCAGGCCTAATTTATAGGCCCAAAAAAACTAGTCCAACGGGAAGTTATTGCTCGGAGATGGGAGCTAAAAACCAGGCAATGGCAAGTAATCCGGCAACGGATAATACGCGATTAATGTGTTAACATCAATCATGTTTATCCAGAAACGGTCAAAAGCGAGAAAACAAAATTGTAAAAAATAAAATGTAGGCCATGCCGCAATCACGCGCCGTACCGGATCATGCGCGTGTGGTTTGGCTCAAAACCTCAAAATATTTTGACAAAGCTCAAGAGAAGAAGTTTTCAATATAAAGTTTTTTTCAAATTTTTTACTATTCAATGTGAGACTAAACAAAATAATAAAATGGGGTTTGGTTGGAATTGGTTGGAGGGAATTTTGAGTTTTCAATTCCCTCCAAAACCAACCAAATAACCATTTCACTCTTGACTGGGACAAAAAGAGATAAGTACTGCTGTCCCCCTACCTACATGCTCTATTCATAGATCTAACGACCAGGACGAACCAATGAGTCAAATTGTCTCCATATCTATGTATTCACATTGAGGTGGCTGCTTGCAATATGTAGGAGAGCATTCATATTAAGCGAAGGTGAGAGGTCCTTTTCCCTCGACCGCTCCACTGTAATTTATTTACCATATATAATCTACTTTGTGGTCCAATCAATGAGATGAGCACATGATATGTAGGGTCTATAGAAAGGATAGGAGGTGTTTGGTGTGGCATGACTATGTAGTATGGCCCACAGAGAGGAGGGGAGGTGATTGGCTGGTGCATACAATGTAGGGTATAATTACTGAATCCGCACAATAGAAAGAATCACCTTCCTTTTTTCTCTTGAAATTTTTTAAAACAAAAATAGTATTAAATGGGCTCTCAATTTCCGATGATCATGTTGGCATACAAAATGCTCAAGTTTTTCAATATCAATATTGTGGACCACTACCTGGACTGATTAGATCTTCGATTATAACTGAGATCTTGGCAAACTCAATCCTCAGATATAATTGAGGCGACTGATGCTCGGCTATGGCCAACTAAAAAGAGTTGAATATAATGATCCAAATAAGATGAGTTGACCTGATCCAATGAGGAGTCCTCATGATCTTGGAAAGACTTTACTTGGACCTCCGACATAGCCAAGATAGGTGAAGGTCGGCCACGGCCAATCTGGGGAGTTAAAGATAATGATTTAAATAAAGCAATAGTCCCAATCTGAAATGAATTTATATTTCGTACGATTTTAGAAAAGTAAGGTAAGGAAAGCAATTCTCGAAATCAGATCCTGCCCGAATGGCAATTAACAGTTGGCTTCGCATCGCGAATGCGAAAACATGATCTCCACCAGTGTGATCCATACACATTTTCTGAAAGTAGCTAGACTTCTCAGCATACACGACTCTCACTCTCCCTCTATAAATAAAGAGAAAATGGGAACCCTAAGTAAGCTCTCAAAAAGCCTCAAAGCACTCATCTCTTTTATTCTCCACTTTCCAACTAACTTGAATATTGAAGGATTCCCATCAGAAAACCTTCTAGTTGGGATTTTTTATAGGTCTCGCTCCAGCCTCCGGAGTCAATTGCTTCAGCACTTCATCATCTGTTCGAGGCTTCATCTATCTCATCCCTACAAAGGATCCATCCTCGCTGCAGCCTCCGAACTCAGCTGCTTCAACACTACATTTTCTAGCTGAGAACTCGTCCTTCTTGTCCAAGCTGAGGAGTCTTCAACCGAGGAGATCTCCATAGTCACTACCTGCTAAGATCAACTTCGACATCTCTGACTTAGGATTTGGTAGCAACAATCAACATGCACATATACATATATATCCACAGAAAGAGAGCTTGCTCTTCCATAAGTAAATTTATTTTGAAAATATTTATTTTCATGTTGGAAGCTATCATAAATATTAAAATTTAAAATTCACAAAGTTATATAACAATTGTAAGTCACGTAGCACATACATAGTTTGAATATTCTGCAGTTTTTAAAATTACAGAAAATTCTAACTATTCATCCATGATCCCCTATTAAATGTGATAAGTGGTAGGATCCATCCATGCAGATAATGGTCTATAAATTATTAGACTCTCCAACAACTTCAATAATCCTCATAGAACTCATGTAACGTTAGTTTTTCCATCTATAAAACTACAAAGAGTTTATATGTAGATTACATGGAAAAGATAAACATGAGAGGAGTTATATATAAAATAAATCTTTACACAGATGTAAAAATATATACTCTGTATTTAAATCAATCAAAAAGATCAAAATTTTATCGATAAAATTGTAAAAATGAAAATTGTTTTCAAAGTATTCAAATTGCATGCAAATTAGAAAACGACATATATTATGGACACGTCATATCACGAAATTAATGTAGGAGCCTAGGAAAGGCATGGTCTTAATTGGCGGGTGAAATCAAGAGCTATTCGCAGCTATCACTATTGGTTTAGGTTTCCCGACAATGGACTTGTCAACCACCGATAATTTCTTACTCCAAGGCTTTTTAGTTCTGACGAGGTGATTACATCGCTGAGCATGGAAAAGGAACCCCGTTCCCATGACTATGTCACACTGTGGAGGCCTTTTTTTTTTTTTTTTTATGTGCTGTCTGTAGCCAGTCCGGGAGGAATGAGGACGAGAAAGACAGGTCACGAAAGACTATATAATATGCTCAGATTCACCCCAGCCCGAAGAATATCAGTTTTTTTTTTTCCTTCGTTTATTTGCTTGCTTGCGATTTGTTTTAAAGCGGGATGCAGAATGCTACAACTGGTGGCATGAAACTTCTTTATCGATGCATGCGTGGAGGCGTGCAGCCACAGCTGAAGGCTCAACATTGTCCGCAAGAAAATAGTAAAGAAAATATGAAACATGGTTGCCAAGGAAGCCAAAATATGTATCATAACAGTATCGGTCCCAATGGTTTACTAATGTGGAGACAACGAGTGAGATCTAAGTCCATTGCAAAGTTTTCCATTTAGGTTCTGCCTATATAGGATAGATTTATAGATTCTCACATGCTCTATGCCATGCAATCAGTGTGCTTTGATGTATTAGAGCTTGAATCATAGATATTTCAAAACCCACAAGGCATGGCCGACGGATTCAAAAAATAAGTATATTTATCCTAAGTATATATCATAAACTGAATTATATTTATAATATTATTTTATAATATTATTTATTATATATAAAAATATTATTTAATAATTATATCTAATTATTTATTTATAATTTATTAAATTTAATAAAAATATTATTTCTTTTTTATTTTGATTTTCATTTTTTTTGTTGTCTATATTAATACGTAAGAAGGCCAGATAAATTTTTTTATTTTTTCTAATTTTAATTTTTTGAAGGAAGAAATTTACTTTTTAATCCTATTGATAGAAGGTTCGTGATTACTAATTATGAATAGAGATAAAATAAAAAAATAGATCTGGAGGAAATATTAAAAAGTAATTATCTGAAACTTCAAACTTTATTACAAGTAGAACTTATGTGCGAGTTCGAGAACAATCCAAATATTTTAAACAAGTTAAAATAAAAAAAAATAAAATTAATTTTTTTACATATAAATCTTCTTAAAAATATAAAATTACATGAATATCTTCACAAAGCTGCTATTTATACACGCACACACAAACACACACACATATAACATATATATATATGTGTGAGTGTATGTATGTATGTATGTATGTGTGTGTGTATATGTGTGTATGTATATATATATGTGTGTGTCTGTGTAAGTATGTATGTATATATATATATGTGTGTGTACGCGCGTGCGCATGTGTGTATATATATATATATACATATGTTTATGTGTGTGTCTATATATATATATATATGTTTATGTGTGTGTGCGTGCGCGTGCGCGTATATATATATATATATATATATATATATATATATATATATATATATATGTGTGTGTGTGTGTGTGTGTGTGTGTGTGTGTGTGTGTGTGTGTGGGTGTATGTGTATATATATATATACATATATGTATAAGTATGTATGTATATGTATGTATATGCATGTATATGTATATATATGTATGTATATATATATATATTTATATATATATATCTGTTGGTGCAGAATTTCGCCGAAGCTGGAGAAGCTGGAGTCGGGATGACCGCAGCCGCCGTCGGGACCTGCAAGAAAAGTCTAAATCGGAATTGGGGGTGCTCCGGCAAGATCCTCCGACGCTCAAGTCAGTACTCTGCTTCAACAGAAATGGAGTGCTCGAGTGAGAATTTTTGCAGAGTTTCGAGATAGAGTTTAGAGCTTAGAGAATAACGTATCTGGGGGGTCCCTTTTATAGACGGGGGAGCATAACTGATTGACAGCGACGTCCGTAACCGCCTGGTAGTGGGCTGTTCAGAGTTTGTTGCGGAGAGTAGTGGCGTCAGTGGACCGTTCAGAGTTTATTGCAGAGAGTAGTGGCATCAGTGGGCCGTCCAGAGCCACGTGGGGTTTGTTATGGAGAGCGGAGTGGTGTCCGTTATCGCGACTTGTCAGAGAGTGATGGGACCACATGGAATCTGTTACAGAGAGTGGAGTGAGGTAGTGGCCATTGTCGTGACTTGCCAGAGAGTTCGGGCATGTCGGCTGAAGCTCAGCTGGAACGTCTGATGGAGCGGAATGGCTCTCTGTCCTTGCAATCTGGGAGAAGCTCGGATGTTTCTGAGGTTGTTGATGGGTTAACGGTTGTTGAGTGTCGTTGGCGCTGCAGACGGGAGTCATCTACTGTAGAAGCTCGGATAGGAACCGCCTGTTGAAGAAGTCCGATCGAAATTTGTATGATGTGAAAGCTCGTCTGGAGACTTGCCTGCTGGAGAGGTTCGGTTGCACAAGGAATCCGACTGAAGGTTGGTCGATAGAAGAGTCTGGAAGGCATTGTGGAAGTTCATCCTCTGGAGGATCTTGTGGAAGTCTGGATGGTGTTGTTGAAGTTCGGCTGACACTATTGGAGGTTGATGGCTGGAGAGGTTCGGCAGACACCGAAGACGATCGGCCGTTGTAGAAATCCAGCTGCTGGAGCCCGTCTGTTATAGAAGCTCATCCGGAATCCATCCGCTATGGAAGTTCGGATGGAGTCCAGTTCTTGCAGAAGGCTGAAAGGAGACTGCTTATTGTAGAAGCTCAGTCGAAGATCGATTGTCGTGGGAGCTCAAAGTAGTGACCTGGCCGGTGGAGCCTATTTCATTGTAGAAGCTCGCCTGGGATCCGTCCACTGTAGGAGCTCGGCTGAAGTCTGCCTGTAATAGAAGTTCGAAAGAAATTTGCTTACAGCAGGAGCTCGGATGGAGGCCGTTTGCTGTGGAAGTTCGGAGTATACTGCTTGCGGTAGGAGTTCAGAGTAGACTGCTTGCGGTAGAAGTTCGGAGTAGACTGCCTGCGGTAGAAGTTCGGAGTAGACTGCCTGCGGTAGAAATTCGAAGTAGACTGCCTGCGGTAGAAGTTCGTCTGGGATCCGGCTCCCGTAGGAGCCCGGATAAAATTCGGAAGGCGATCGACCACCGTAGAAACTTGGATGGAACCTGGCTACTGCAGAAGCCCTGTTGTTGGGATAGTTCGGACGTCGATGAAGCCCGAAAGGAGTCCGGAGTAAAGTCGATCGTGGCTGGGAGAAGTCTGGAAGAGATTCGGAGAATAGTTGATTACTGTAGAAGATCGGCTGATAGTGAAGCCCAGAGAGTGTTTGGAGCGGCCCGGTAGATGAATGGAGAGGCTCATTGTCGAAGAAATCCGGATGGCATTATGGAAGCTCGGACGGTCGATGGAGTTCAGAGAGACGCCACACAAGGTCGGAAGCTGGAAAAGTCCTGGAAGGGTCGGTCTTTTACAAACTTCGGTCGGGGGTATTTTATACCCAACACCAGTCCCCCTACTTTCGAGTTCGGATTTCGAATGAAGGAAGTATAGAGAAATTCTCGCGGTCGAAGTTGTCCCCCTCGATTTCTGCACTCGGTGGTTGTCAAATATTTTGGCGTTTGGCGCGCTGGTGCCGGAGCCTTTTCAAATCGAGGCGATCCGAAAAGGTTTTTTCGAAATTCTCACTGGAGCGCTGCCCCAGGTACAGTGCAATAATGGTTTTACCAATTGTCGGCCACCTTCAGTCGCTTGCCACGGTGAGTGGGCCACGCTGCGGTTATAGACTGGCCCGAGGCGTCCTGCAGTTATTATTGCATCGGACCCCGTCGCCTATTTAAACCCGCCTCCCCCTTCGGGGATCTCACTTTGCACGGGAGTTTCTTCGGTCCCTCCTTCTTTCTGAGAGTTTCGTCTTCCTCAGCATCCTTCTCAGCCCTAGACGTTCTTCGAGTCGTCCCCATCCCTGTACCTCTGTCTCCTTCGGACCAGCCTCGATTAGTTTCAGAACACTCCCTATTTTCGTGGCTCTGTTTCTAAGCTGTGCCGATTTTCTTTCGTTGTAGATATGGACACGGACGTGGCTTGGATGCCAGCCAAGAGTCTCGAGGCCCACAAGAGGAAAGATGCTGCAACTTCTGGGTAGGCGAAGAAGGCGAGGGTAGAAGAGACAGATCCGATCGTGCTTCACCTTGATCGTCCAGAGCCCACGCTTGTGGCACATCTTCGATCGCGAGTACTTTCGATCCTGCGGAAGGGGAAGCCGAAGGGGGATTGGAAGAAGAAGTCAGAAAGAAGGGAAAATCCGATCTCAGGAAGAAGGTCATGCCTGCCATCATTGTGAGGCAGCGAAACCATGGCGCAAAAAGGGCGACGTCTACATGTACTTTGAAGATAATGCTGAAGTAATTGTTAATCCAAGGGGGACTGGAAGAAGAAGTCGGATACTTAAAGCAATCATCGATGATGGCTGGAATCGAGAGTTCGAAGTCGAAAAAAGCTGAGCTTCCTTAGAGCTCTTTTTTTTTTACCTTCATCCTTCCATGTATTCTTTTTCTTTCTTATCATTTTTCTTTTTGGCCTTCAAGCTTTATAATGTACACTTCACTAATGAAATAAAAAGAAAGTTTTCCATTACCTTGTCCATTCTTGTATTAAGTTGTCGTTTATCGAACTTCTTTTGTCTTCCGTCTTGTTTGGCATCGGCGTTGTTTGTAATTCTTCGTCTATTCTAGCTTTGAATCGTTGTTCACCAAACTTCTTTTGTCTTTTATCTTGTTCGATGTCGATATTGTTTGAAGGTTCTGGTTGCTGCCGTATTGATTTGCCCTTTTTGTTTGTGACGTAGGTCGTTTCGAGACCATTTGAGTTTGACGCTTCCTCCTGATGCTCGAGCTTGGGAATCCGAACTTCTCATTACTTTGAGGAAGTCGATTTCTCCTCGGCCTGTGTTGAGTTCCCTCTTAGCGACTGAGGATTTTTTGATAGGAATATCCTTCTTCGTTGAGACGAGGTCCCTTGGGTCTTTGGTGTAGTTTGTTTTTCACTTATCGCTGGTGTAGCTCGTCGCTTTCCCTTTTCATCTCTCCTTTTTTTTTGTTCGAGTGAGGGTTTTTCCTCTGCTCTTAACGGGGTCATGAGAGCGTAGAGGAGCCGTTGAGGAGGCTTTCCTCCTCGTCGGTCTTGATCGATCAGGTCTTTATTTGTGTTAGGATGAGGTTCTCCTCCTGTCCCTGACATAGTCAATTTCAGCTCATGCTAGGACGAGGTCCTCCTCCTGTTCCTAACAAGACTGCGGGGGCACATAAGGGCCGTTGCAAGGGCCTCTCCCCCATCCGATCTTTAAGTAACCGGTCTTCGACTTTGCTCATGTTAGGACGAGGTTCTCCTCCTGCTCGTAACAAGACAGTGGGGGCACATAAGGGCCGTTGCAAGGGCTTCTTCCTCCATCCGATCTTTAAGGAATCGGACCTTCGACTTTGCTCATGTTAGGATGAGGTTCTCCTCCTGTTTCTAACAAGGCTGTAGGGGCACATAAGGACCGTTGTAAGGACCTCTCCCCCATCTGGTCTTTAAGTAACCAGGCCTTCGACTTTACTCATGTTAGGATGAGATTCTCCTCCTATTCCTAACAAGGCTGTGGGGGCACATAAGGGCCGTTGTAAGGGCCTCTCCCTCATCCGGTCTTTAATAACCGGACCTTCGACTTTGCTCATGTTAGGACGAGATTCTCCTCCTGTTCCTAACAAGGCTGTGGGGGCACATAAGGGTCGTTGTAAGGGCCTCTTCCCCATCCGATCTTTAGATAATCGGGCCTTCGACTTTGCTCATGTTAGGACGAGGTCCTCCTCCTGTTCCTAACACGCTTAGTTTCGATTGCCAGAAAGAGCTACTTCTGTCGTCATGAGCTCATGCCGAAAGAAAAGATATGCAAATATGAAAGAAACTTTTATTTAAGGCAAAATTATTGGTAATACATTCATAGATTTTTCGAATTCCATGGTCGCGAAAGGTCTGCTCCTCCGAGCTCTTTCAAATAGTACGTTCCGGGCCGAACCACCTCTCTGACTTCATACGGACCTTCCCAGTTAGGGGCGAGCTTCCCTTGATTCTGAGGTTGTGAGACAGCAGCTCGTCGAAGCACTAAGTCCCCCACTCTGAAGGCCTTGCTCTTGACTCAGGAGTTGTAGTAGTGGGCCACTTTCTGCCTGTAGGTGGCCATCCGAACTTGAGCTATCTCCCGCTTCTCTTCTAATAAGTCGAGGTTGGCTTTGAGTTCCTGCGAGTTGCGCCATTCGTCGAAAGCAACAACTCGTACCGACGAGAGTTTGAGTTCGATCGGGATCACGGCTTCTGTTTCGAAGGCTAAGGCAAAGGGGGTCTCCCCTGTGGGCAGCCTTTGGGTAGTTCGATATGCCCACAACACCTGATAAAGCTCATCTGCCCAGGTTTCCTTTGCTCTTTCAAGTCTCACCTTGATCCCTTGCAGCAGAGTCCTGTAAGTAACCTCAGCTTCACCGTTTGCCTGCGGATGGCTACCGAAGTAAAATTATGGAAGATATTTAGGTTCTCACAAAATTAGCAAATCTTGCTCCAGCAAATTACCGTCCATTATCAGTAATGAGGGTTCTGGATAAGCTGAACCTACAAACAATTGACTTCCAGATGAAGTCCTGCACTTTAGCTTCTGTGATTTTTGCTAAAGGTTCAGCTTCGACCCATTTGGTGAAATAGTCTATTGCCATCAGGAGAACTTCCGCTGCCCGGATGCCACGGAAAAGGTTCAAGGATATCCATCCCCCATTGCGCAAACAGCCATGGAGCACTTAATGGTGTAAGTTCGGAGGCAGGTTGCCTTTGGATATTTGCATATCTCTGACATCGATCACACCTTCTGACATATTCGACGGAGTCGTGGTACATGGTAGGCCAGTAATAGCCTTATCGGAGCAGTTTGTGGGATAAAGATCTGCCCCCAGGTGACTTTCACAGACTCCCTCGTGTACCTCCCTCAAGGTGAAGTCGGCTTCAGAAGATCGGAGATATTTCAGGAGGGCAAAGAGTACGACCTCTTGTATAGCTTGTCTTCGTAAAGATATATCGGGAGGCCTGGTTCCTAAGCTTCCGAGCTTCTTTTGCATCAGGAGGAAGAACCCTGTCCTTGAGGTATGCTACCAGTGGGTCAATCCAATTGGGTTCATGGTTGATCTCCACCACAAGCTGTGGTTCTTCCGTACTTGGGTACTTCAGAACTTCGAAGAAGACTCCCTTAGGCAGCTCAGCCGGAGCTAGTGTAGCCAACTTGGAGAGAAAGTCAGCCCTGTATTTTCTGCTCTTGGGATCTGCCTGATATCAAAGCTGTCGAAGGTAGGGACGATCTCCTTTACCTTTTCGAGGTACTTGACCATACTGTCCTCCCGAGCTTCATAATTTCTGCTGACCTGTCCCACCACCAATTGAGAGTCACTGTAGGCTCGAAGTCGTTCTACTTGTAATTCTTTGGCGATCCTCAGTCCTGCAATCAGAGCTTCATATTCTGCTCCATTATTTGTCGCAGAAAATTCGAAGCGCAGTGCATACTCCGTGATAATTCCGTCTGGATTGACCAAGATCAGACCCGCGCCTGCGCCTGACATGTTGGAGGAACTGTCCACATAGATGGTCCAAAAGTCATCAGGGAGATCTGTTCTTTCTTTAGGGGAGTTCGGTAGGAGCCCTGGGTCGGCAGCTTCATCTCGTCCAAGTTCGGCCTCTTCCGGAATAGTGCATTCCACTATAAAGTCTGCTAATATCTGGGCTTTGATCGCCGGCCGAGGTTGATAGTTGATGTCGAATTCCATGAGCTCCACTGCCCATTTTGCTATCCTTTCGGAAGCATCCGCTCGGTGCAGGATCGCCTTGATCGGTTGGTCAGTGAGCAGTGTTATAGTGTGCCCTTGAAAGTAAGGTCGGAGCCTTCGAACTGCAATCAACAAGGCGTAAGTTAGTTTCTCTAATTTAGTATATCTGATTTCGACGTCTCTCAATACTCGACTTATGTAGTAGATCGGTCGTTGAATTTTTGCTTCTTCCTTAATCAGAACTACTGCGAGAGCCACAGGGGAGACCGCCAGGTACAGAACAACTCTCCAAGTTTGGGTTTTGCCAATAGTGGAGACGAGCTGAGGTAGTCCTTCAGTTCTTCGAATGCTTGCTGACATCCAGCGGTCCAACAGAAGTTCTTCGGCTGCTTGAGAGTCTGAAAGAAAGGTAGGCACCGCTCGACCGATCTTGAGACGAAGAGATTTAGAGCCGCTACTCTCCCAGTAAGGCGCTGAACTTTCTTTATTGACTTCGGGAGTGATCATTTTCTGGATGGCGCGAATCTTTTCTGGATTTGCTTCGATCCCACGCCCCGATACCATAAAGTCCAGAAATTTTTCTGAGGTTACTCCAAAAGCGCACTTGACTGGGTTCAGCTTCATCTTGTATTTTCGGAGGTGCTGAAGGTCTCCTCAAGGTCGACGATGTAGTTCATCGAGGATATACTTTTTACGAGCATATCGTCCACGTAGACCTCCATGTTGCGGTCGATCTGCTCTTTGAAGATCTTGTTTACCAGTCGTTGATAGGTCGCCCCTACATTTTTGAAGCCAAAAGACATGACCCTGTAACAATAAAGGCCACGGTTAGTAATAAAAGTAGTTTTTTCTTCATCCTCTGGCGCCATCCTGATTTGATTGTAGTCAGAGAATGCATCCATGAAAGTGAGAAGCTCGTGGCCCGAGGTTGCATCCACCAATTGGTCGATTCTAGGCAGAGGGTAACTATCCTTCGGGCAGGCTTTATTCAGCATTTTGAAGTCTATACACATCCTCCATTTACCATTCACCTTCTTAACTAGGATCACATTGGAAATCCAGCTGGATAGTTGACCTCTCTGATGAACCCGACCTTCAGGAGTTTATCAACTTCCTCAGCTATTGCCATTTGCCTTTTCAATGCGTGACTTCGAACTTTTTCCTTCGTCGATCGGTGTTTGGGATCAACAGCCAGATGATGTTCCATAACTTCAGCATCGATCCCTGGCATGTCCGTCGGGACCCAAGCGAAAACGTCCGCATTCTTTTGCAGAAAATTAATAAGCTATGTCCGCACCTCTTTCCCCAAGTTGGAGCCGATCTTCACCACGTGCTCTTCATTCCCATCATTCAAAGAAATTGAGACAAGATCTTCTATTGGCTCACCCCGTTCTTCAGTCAGGTCGTTGCGAGTGTCCAATCCATCGATCGGGCAGGGGTCAGGCTGACCATTTCTTTGTAGGGCTATATTATAGCAATGTCTTGCCAGGACTTGATCTCCTCTGACTTCTCTGACCCCCTGGTTAGTAGAAAATTTCAATTTTAAATGGTAGGTCGATACTACAGCTCGGAGGGCGTTGAGGCAAGGTCGGTCGAGGATTGCGTTGTAGGCAGACGGCGCCCTCACTATCAGAAAATCCACTAGTGCTCTAGATTGTTTCAGGTATCGACCTGCAACTACAGTCAAAGTTATTACTCCCTCCACTGGCACAGCATCACCAGTAAACCCTACTAGCGGGGAGCTAATCGGCCTCAACCGACCATCAGGGATGGACATTTTTGAGAATGCATCGTAAAACAAAATATTGACCGAGCTTCCACTATCAACAAGAATGCGGCATACATCATAATCAGCAATATTTAAAGAAACTACAACCGCATCATTATGGGAGAATTGGATCTCCCAGGCATCTTCTTCAGTAAAGGTTATGGACTCTTCAGTCCCCTGCCGCTTAAGCGGTCCGGCCGATCCACTGGCCGCTCCCCTCCGGGGTCCTTCAGAGATGGTGTTGACGATCTTAGTCGGAGGCAAATCTTCAGACTGTTCCTCCCTCCTTGACGGCTCTGGCCGTGGTAGGGCTCTTGGTCGATCCTCCCTACCTTTAGATCGACGTCGGATGAATCTGTCGTGCTGACCTCATCTGACGAGCTCCTCGATCCGTCAGTTCATTTCCTGGAGCCTTTGATCCAGGAGGTCCCCTTGACTGTGGGTCTCGAGGGCCTCCTAATGGAACGAAGGTAGGGACTCTCCGAGGGTGGAATCGTGGTCGGATGGTAGGCTCTCCGCCTTCTGCTTCTCCTCTTCGGGGAAGACAGGGCGACCTGCCCAAGGGGCCCATCTAGTTGTCGGATTCTGGAACTCCGACGATGCTCTTTCTAGCCGCACCGATGCCTGCGGCTGCTGCGGCCGCAGCTGCATGGCCTGCACTGCTTCGGTGAGGCCCCTGGCTTGCTGAACCAGTAAGTCGAACTGCTCCATGCCGACCGTCGTTGTCGGGAGAGGAAGAGGAGCCTGAGAAACTGGAGATGAGGTCGGAGCTTGCAGAGCTCGCTGAGATCTGACCGTGGAGGCCGTGGATCGTCTGGTGGATGCCTTTCGGGGAGGTATCAGGTGGAGATCTAGTAGGAGAAGAAAAAGAGGATGTCGGAGAAGATGATCGGAGACAGTCCTGTTGAGCACTCCTTTAAGAACAAGGGTACTGCGAAGACACAGGGACCCTTCCTCTAACGCCAATTCTGTTGGTGCAAAATTCCATCGAAGTCGGAGAAGCTGGAGTCGAGATGACCGCGACCGCCGTCGAGACCTGCAAGGAAAGTCTAAACCAGAGTTGGAAGTGCTCCGGCAAGACCCTCCGACGCTCAAGTCAGTACTCTGCTTCAACAGAAATGGAGTGCTCGAGTGAAAATTTTTGCAGAGTTTCGAGATAGAGTTTAGAGCTTAGAGAATAACGTATCTGGGGGATCCCTTCTATAGACGGGGGAGCGTAACTGATTGACAGCGACGTCCGTAACCACTTGATAGTGGACCGTTCAGAGTTTGTTGCGGAGAGTAGTGGCGTCAGTGGGCCGTTCAGAGTTTGTTGCAGAGAGTAGTAGCGTCAGTGGGCCGTCCAGAGCCACGTGGAGTTTGTTATGGAGAGCGAAGTGGTGTCCGTTGTCGTGACTTGCCAGAGAGTGGTGAGACCACGTGGAATCTGTTACAGAGAGTGGAGTGGGGTAGTGACCATTGTCGTGACTTGCTAGAGAGTTCAGGCCTGTCGGCTGAAGCTCGACTGGACATCTGATGGAGCGGAATGGCCCTCTGTCCCTACAATCTGGGAGAAGCTCGAATGTTTTCGAGGTTGTTGATGGGTTAACGGTTGTTGAGTGACGTTGGTGCTGCAGACGGGAGTCATCTGCTGTAGAAGCTCGAACAGGAACTGCCTGTTGAAGAAGTTCAATCGAAATTTGTATGATGTGGAAGCTCGTCTGGAGACTTGCCTGCTAGAGATGTTCGGTTGCACAAGGAATCCGGCTGAAGGTCGATCGATAGAAGAGTCCGAAAGGTGTTGTGGAAGTTCGTCCTCTGGAGGATCCTGTGGAAGTCTGGATGGCATTGTTGAAGTCCGACTGACGCTATTGGAGGTTGATGGCTGGGAAGGTTCGCCAGACACCGAAGGCGATCGACCGTTGTAGAAATCTGGCTGCTAGAGCCCGTCTGTTGTAGAAGCTCGTCTGGAATCCATCCGCTATGAAAGTTCGGACGGAGTCCGCTTCTTGCAGAAGGCTGAAAGGAGACTGCTTATTGTAGAAGCTCAATCGAAGATCAGTTGTCGTGGAAGCTCGGAGTAGTGACCTGACCGGTGGAGCCTATCCCGTTGTAGAAGCTCGCTTGGGATCCGTCCACTATAGGAGCTCGACTGAAGTCTGCTTGTAATAGAAGTTCGAAAGAAATTTGCTTACAGCGGGAGCTCGGATGGAGGCCGTTTGCTGTGGAAGATCGGAGTATACTGCTTGTGGTAGGAGTTCGGAGTAGACTGCTTGCGATAGGAGTTCGGAGTAGACTGCTTATGGTAGAAGTTCGGAGTAGACTGCCTGCGGTAGAAGTTCAGAATAGACTGCCTGCGATAGAAGTTCGTCTGGGATCTGGCTCTCGTAGGAGCCCGAATAAAATCCGGAAGGCGATCGACCACCGTAGAAACTTGGATGGAACCTGACTACTGCAGAAGTCCTATTGTTGGAAAAATTCGGATATACATACATACATATATATATATATAATATATATATATATATTATATATATATATATATATATATATATAGATATATATATATACATATAGATATATATGTATATATAGATATATATACATATATATATATATATAGATATACATATACATATAGATATATACATATATATAGATATACATATATATATATATATATACATATATATATACATATATGTATATACATATATATATATACATATATGTATATACATATATGTATACATATATATCTATACATATATGTATACATATATATCTATACATATATGTATACATATACATATATATACATATATATGTATTTATATACATATATATACATATATATGTATATATATACATATACATATGTATATGTATACATATACATATACATATGTATATATATACATATACATATACATATGTATATTACTATTATACATATATATATATACATACATATATATAATATAATATAATATAATAATTTATATATATATATAATTATATATAATA
>NC_025994.2:117118463-117268463 GCF_000442705.2 Elaeis guineensis | reverse complement strand
GTGGAATGGAAAGAAAAATTTTTTATGCACTATAAGTGATGTAAAAAATTCGATACAGAACATACTATTTTATATGATTAATCTACTTAACTCTTAACTCCCACTTTCCAATGCACATTTAATACATATACTTCTATTTTTTCGTTTAAAAATTTTGTATGACAAAAATATTTCTACTCTTTCAAAAAAAATTATGATATTTTATGATATATCATAATTTTCTATATACAGAATATCATAATATGATCCAAAAAATTATAATATCCTATGCATATTATGACATCCTGCATCAAATTATGACTTTATACAGAATATCATAATATGATCCAAAATATTATAATATAATCTAAAATATCATAATATTAAAAAAATATTATTGTCTAACTACTTTTCAATGCACATTTAATGTCTATAACTTTATTGCACATTTAATGTACGTAACTTTATTTTTCGTTTAAAAATTTTGAATGACAAAAATATCTTTATTCTTTAAAAAAAATTATATCCCGTGTATATTATGATATACTGCATTATATTATGACATCTTCTGTACAAAAAATTATGACTTTGCAGAATAATATAATATAAACATAAAATATTATAATTTTTTAAAAAATAAAAATATTTTTATCATTTAAAATTTTAAATAAAAAAATAAAATTTTAAATATTAAATATATATTAAAAAATAACAACTACGTAGACCAATTGGACAAGATGATACACTCAACATCAAGATGATACACTCAACATTAAATTTTTTACATCGTCTGCGGTGCACAAAATTTTTTGGAATGAAAATAGCTGATATAAGACATCCACGTACACCGAGCAGAGGAATGGTTTTGTGCCTTTGCCAGCCCACTGAAAGTGAATTTCCAGATTACCATCTAACATAACAGTTGACTTAATAATTTCTTGGCCCATTTGCTTCCTTTGCAATTTTGAAGTCTTGTAGAACCTTTTGACACTGCTTAATTACAGGTTTTTCAATCCAAGAATCATTACTTTTAGCACTAATTACGGTAACCCATAGAGACACAGAGTTGAATAAACCTAAATATACAAATACAGAAGCAATAACCTGTTTTGATACATCAAATAAGTGCTTTCCAATGCTGGAATATGTATGGTCATCTTAATGCATGATTTCAGCAAAGTGAAGATTGCCTGTACGGTATCTCTTCTATAGGCAAAGACCACAGTATTTGAGGGAGAGAGGGTTTATACGAGCAGTCATGTACAGTTTCGAATTGGTCACATTTAGCACCAATGCATTCCTAACAATGTATTTTGCCTGGCTGTCCCACAAAAGATCTCTTGTACTGCTAATATAAGCTCATTTTCCACAATCAGAGACAGCATAGTTTGATGGACAAGACTAATGTATCCACTCGTACTCATTATTATCAAAAGTCACCTTACTGCCACCACAATTGATGAACAAGGCATAATCTATAGTGATAGCAAGGCATGGGGAAGAGTCCATCACAAATATGCTTGTCATTAGATATTTTGACACATTATATCATCACAATATGAAACAAAAGCTTAAAAATATTGCCACCACGATAGAGAAAAAAAAACTTCAGCAAGTGCCTATATTAAAAGGTTCCCCAGTACAGGGTAGGTTCCATCTTAAACATGAAGGTATCCTTATTAAAGAGGAGACATTTCTTTCTTTGCCGCAGGGGTGGGGCAGGGGAAAGGGAGGGAGGGAGCAAAGAAGAAGGTTACAAATTATTAGCTGTTGATGAATAGCTAGAGACCAAATTCCTACAAACAAGGAAAGAAGAACTCTAAGAGAGAATGGACAAATCATGAACTAAAAACAATCGATCAAGGGGGTGTACGGAATTTGGTAGTCCTTACACATCTTTTATTTGACAGCTGGATATAATCAAGTGTCCCACAAAAGAGTTGTAAGAATGATCTCTAAATTTTTGAATTTCATAAAATGATGGAGATGGATTTATGATTAGAGAATGATAACTCATAAGCAAATAATATGCAGCTTAAAAAGCACACTGTAAGTATGACATACAAATTTTTTCTGCTGGTCAAGACCAGATTAGGCAGTGTTGCATTCAACATGTTACTAGCAAGGCACCCCGATGAGCAAAGTAAAGTGGATATGAAACAAATTAATGAAAAATTAAAAAAAAAAAAAAAAAAAGAGTTAGGAAGTTGCAGTGTGTAATAAAAAAGGAGCCCTAGACTGAAACTTTCTCCATCAAGCCACTGTTTATGCTTCATAGTATGCATATGACAATGTCAATCTAATTTGCTTACATATAACTTATCGTTCTCAGTCCATCACCGCTGCCTGGAATTTGACCACTGCGATTGTTAAAGCTTAGATCTCTACAAGAGAAACATAAAGTATACAAAAGAAATAGAAAAGGTTAGCACCCATGTTAATGAATTGATTGTGTAATAAATATTCATAATAGCAAATTGTGTAATTAAAATCATATAGTTGAACTATAACCTAAATGACTAATGAAGGCAAAAGTCACCAAGAGAATTTCTGGATATACTTACAAGAGGTCAAGATTAGGCATCTCCTGAAAAAAATCCAGGAGTTCACCAGACATTGATAAGTTTCTTAACACTCATCATACCTCCGATTGATATGGACTCAGCAAGCAAAAGATCAAAATAGACCAACTCACATGCTCTACTTGCTGTCCTAAATTAACTTTGTTTCCTTTATACTTATAGGACTTCCAAGTTCTTCATATTTTGCAGCAGAGGGAACTTCATATCTCCTTCTTTCAAGTCAAAGACCCTCCTCCTGTAGTCCCAACCATACTGATATGTAGGACACTAGAAGCCACTCGACTAATTGAAACGGATGAAGTGAAGCATTAAAATAGTTCTTACAGCTGCATTAGAAACACCAGTGTGGAGAAGATGGGAGGAAAGGGCCCCTCCATCGATGTTCCTTGTATGTACCTGCAAGCAAAATAATAGGTTCAAGATTCAAATCATTATTATTCTCAAGGTTGGCATTGAAAACAATACTAGAAAAGGACATGGACAGCTTGTTGCAGTACTGACAGCCATTGGAGCTTAGTCCACTTCCCCATGAAGCTTGGAATTTCACCAGAGATTGGATTCCCATCGATTTCACTGCAGAGGGTTAGAGAATTTTAGCATCTAACATACTATGTGAAATCTAAGTAACACTTAGATGAACAAACTTATGGAAACAAAACAATGTTTATCTGTTAAGAGATTCTTGAGTTATAACTCTCTCAGATTCTTGAGGTTGCCAAGTTAGTCTGGCAATTCCCCAGTTAAATTATTTGATGAAAGAACACTGGAACAGGAATAGAAAATGTGACGTGTTACAAAGTATAATAATAACAATGCAAATATGCAACTAACAAAGAAATAATAGCAAAAAAAATCAATTATCAAAAAAAGAGTTCTAGAAATTCAAACATAGCCTGTCAAGAATGACAATTGGTTGTACAAGTTCTTTAAGTTCATGAGGTTCCCAAGGGCCAAAGGAATTGAGCCATTTAGCAGGTTATCTTGCAATATCCCATGCCATACCAGATATTATATACATTTTACTATTGAAAGCAAACTGCTGAGTGGTGGATGAAACTTTGCTCAGGGAGTTGTGTCTCCCCATGGCTTGTGCAGTGCATGTAATGTAATCTAACAAATTGATATCAAAAGAGAAAGGATTAGAGGAGTACAGGGACTGAAGGGTGGTAATTCTTCCAAGCTCTTCCGGGATGCTCCCTGAGATCCGATTTCCTAGAAGAGAGGTGCAGAACAGATTATTTACAATATTGTCATTTACAAGTTGTTCGTCTCCCTTTTCTCTTTATTTTTATTTTTCTGCCGCTAGGTCTTCTTTTAAAGCAACAAATAGGAAGAGGTAAACTACAGACCGGTGAGAGGAAGCGAAGCCCAAGCGGCCGGAATGGATCCACTGAGATAGTTCCGTTACAAATAAGTAAATAAATAAATAACAGCATGGGTTAAATGTATGAAAGATTCCAGTGTTTATACTTGACATACTTACACGTCGCTCAAGAAGGTTAGCAAACTCATCTGGAAGAACTCCGATCAGATTCTGACTCCTGAATAGGCTGCAATCCCAAAATACAAATATTATGACCCATGGGGCAACAATCTCAGAACTTTCCTACTTTGAGATTTCTTTGAATGAAACTAGAGGTTACAGGGTTTTTGTTTTTTATTTTTTCAACAAAAAAGAGTTTAGACAGGGAGCCGTGAGGGAGATTTATAAGCATATTGAAGGTGATGTTGAAGCGGCAAGTGACGTTGCTTGCTATCTCAAAGAAACATATTGGTCCTTATCCAAAAAAGAAAGAAAGAAAGAAACGTATTGGTTCCACCACCCTTGCCTCCCGCTGCTGAGGTCCGCTGAAAAATTACACTCCTTCCCCAACTCGGAGGTAATCAAACGCAATGCCTTACCTGTAATCCATCATCACCATAGTTGCATCATCCATATTTCTCAGTGTGCATATATTAGAACGGAAAAAGAAAAATGAAGGAACAAAATCACAAAGAACGAAAGAATACAGAAAGAACGAAAGAATAAAGAAAGAAAAGAATCCCAATTTCCAACCTTTTCTTGAGAAGGATGAAGAGAGAAAAACACAATCTTGACCCGTCAAACAATCAGAAACGAAACCACTGAAAACCAACCGACAACGCGAATTCTATTAATCGAACACAGAGAAATCAAGAAGAACGAACGGGAAACTAGGGTTTCGGACAGTTTCATAGCTATCCCGTTGCTTTGCTTTGATGATAGGGGATGCCATGGTCCTCCTCCACCATCCCCCGCCATCGTCGGCCGAGAGGCGCCTCGGTTCGACGCCGTGGGAAGCCTCGAAGCCACGGTGAAGGAGAGAAGCGCAAGACAGCGAAGGCCCTGCCGCGGATTTCGCAAACGATCTGATTTTTTTTTTTCTTTGTATTGAACTTTAAAGATCTTTGAGAGGGATAACGAAACTAGGGTTCGCAAATGATCGCATCGAGAACGAAATCAACCTTTTATCCGCCGACTCAAGAAAAAATAAATGCGATCAAGAACGACATCTGGCCAAGGAATTCAAACGAAAAGATTGAGGGTTTGGAAGCACTCTCCTGTGCGATTCGGCTTCCTTTTCCATTTCTTTCGATCGCGTTGGCGGAGACAACCACCCGCGTCAAGCGAGAACCCGAGAGTGAGAAAAGCGTGGGGATGGGAAGCAGCGGAGGCTTTGAGACCGAGGGTCATATTTATAGAAGGCGGATAAGGCGGTGGGACTTATCCATAATTGGCTTACGGACTAAAAAATTTCGCATACGAGGATAGACTTCACAGATTGAGATGGCAAAATAGGTCCCATAAATATGCGTCCTGAATATGATCAAATTTAAAAAATTAAATTTAATTAAATTTAAATTTAAATAAAATTTAAAAAATTATAATACAGATATAGATAGAACGAGGATAATATTATTTTCTACCTAAATTCAAATCAGAACTCGATCCGAACCTACGGATATGGATAATATCCTAATCCATATCCGAATATATATATTTATAATTTTATTTGGATAATTCTATTTTTATTGATAATATATATATAATTATTTTGATTATTTATATATTTTATGTTAAATTATAATTCTATTCCTACATTTGATTTCTATAAATCAAGACTTATAAATTATGTTTAATGTTGAATTAGTAATTTTGTTTTGGTTGATAATATGCATAAAATTATTTTGGTTGTTTATTTTTCTTGGATATGGATAGGCATGGAGTAGGTATGGGTTGAATATGGGAAAATAGATTATCCGTAGGTATCTCCGAACCCATTAGATATGGGGATGAATATTTTTTTTTTATCCAATCGGATATTGAGTAGGATTTGGATATAGAGTATTAAGTTCGGATTTGAGGATCAGTGGTACAATATCCAATCCAAATCCTATCCATTGTCATCCCTATCATTAAAGTCCAGCAGGTGTCCGCAATGGGATGAGTGGGCCTAAGCCTGAAAATAATCTGACGTTCAGACGTTAGTCCGATAATGGCCTGCCATGAATCAAGAGCGGAAGCAGCCTACAAGTGTGTCACTCCTCCTCCTTCTTATTCTTCTTTTGTTCTTTTTTTTTTTAGATACAAATGAACAGTCGTACCATTTTAATATAAACATAGTTTAAAAAATCAAAATATAAAATATTTTTCAGAGCCCAATGATACTTATCATCTTGGCGCTAGATCCGGTCTTCAACCTAGCCTGTAAGCCGATAATTTTATTGGCTATACTGAAACAATCGATGAAGTTTATAGAATTTTCAGCCCAAACGTTCAAATAAACCTTTTCATTTTTTGGCGGCTATAACTCTCATTACAATTGATCGGATGGCCATAGATTTTATGCATCCAGTGTTTACAACACCGTCCATGGGCTCAGATTTTTACCCAAGCACACAAAATAGTAGGCTTGCAAAGAATGAGACGAGGCCTGGCTTCTTCAGCTAAAGGAGTGTCATCAGGAGGAACTAAAGTTAAGTTGGGTACTTAGGTGGATTGTTCCACCCTTTCTCTAAGAAAATAAACAAAATAATAGGAAATGAATAAAATTATGGATTAAAACAGCTTAATCCGTGAGCGAATGAGATGTCCATTTTCATTTTTATGTTTTATTTGCTTGCGCGTCTCTGGAACATTCTCAGCCTAGGTGATTAGGCATTTAGATGCTAACCAATGAGATCATGAACGACATGTTGCCATTGGAGAAGTTAAGATTTTTTGTTTCTGTATTTTTTAGATAAAGAAAGGAATTTTAGCCGTAGTGTGAATTTTGGCTAAATTACCTAGGCTCTAAAGATCGAGCACGCTACAAGGACTCGAATTCAGAACTTCCCACGAGTGTCCCTCAAAACCATAGAATCGCGGTCCAAGGAATGATTATAGACCAACCGATCAATCAACTTCCTTGACAGTGCCAACAATAATTAGAAAGTTGGAGCGGTTTACAAGTTTGAGTGCCCGGCGTGTAAAGTCCTGAATCAGTCATAGACAAATAAAAAGCTTATATGAAAAACTTAATTGCCTTTGAAATTTATAGTTATATTAGCAAAAAAAAGAATACGTCATCCAATTCTAAGTACAGCAGAAATACTGATGACATTGCATAATTCTTCTACCAAATATCACACAGTTTCCTGCTAATTACCAATGCGACCAGTGGAAATTTAAGAAAAAACATCCTTCTATTTTCTTCTGTAAAACGAAACTAACCATGTGAGATCTTACTTAATAAGCTTTTGCTACACAAGAACCACTGTATCTGTAATGGAGATGGTCATGAGTCTGCTTGAGACGAGACACCTACTTTATTCTTGGCAAGAAAAGAAGAGACGACAGATATGTGTCTGCATGATCCGTTCTTAGTTATATAATCTCCTAATGTAAATCCGTGCAATTATATATAGAAGGTGAGCACTTTTAATTTACTTTTCCCCGACCTCTCAACTATAAATTGTGATCTAATGGAAGCTTGCTTGATTGAGAGAGAGGAGTGATTTCTTCCTTGCAACTTTGGGCAGAAATTGAGGTATCAAACCATTGGTCGTCAGTCGGAATGCTGTGTGCTTGGCTTTCTTGGGACATTTCCTCAAAGGACCTGATTCTCGGATCCATGCTGCTGGAGTCTCTGGATTTGGTAGTAGGTGCCTGCACAGGAATCTTCCCATCTAGCATGCTCACCACAGTGGACATTGAGGGTCTGAGAGTTGGAGACAGGTTGGTGCATATAATAGCCAGGTTCAACATCTGCATTGCCTCTTCCTTAGAGTAGTTTGAACCAAGGCTTGGGTCAACGAGTTCAAGCAGTCTTCCCTCCTCTTGTAAAACATAGGCCTGCAATCCATGTAAAAGAAAAAGGAATAAGTATCAATGTTCTATTCAAATCTTACAATAAAGAAAAAAAGAACATCCATGTGATAAATAGAGAAAGAAAACACAACAGAATTCAAATTTAGATCAAGGTGAAGGAAATGTCTTATTTGGGGGAAAAAAAGAATGACTATATCTTAATAAACTTGTGTCAGCTCAAAATCACATGGATGAAGATTTCAATTCACTTTGTTGACAATTAGAAAGGCTATGGCATGACCCAGCAGTAGGATAAAAAAAAAAAAAACAGCCAGATGGGTGAACACCTTAGTGAGGTTTGGGAGTACAACACAAAGGTTAATTCAGTGATTCAGGCAAACCAAACAGCAGGATATTCTGTCAACAGTTTTCAATGCAGGTTGGATTAAACTAAACGCCATACAAATGTGTTTGAATTGGATTGATTTTTTGTGATGATTCTGGTAAGCCTATTTGGCAGCTACTGAATGGTATCCTACAGAAAATATTCAATACAAGGAAATTAATGCTACTGGAGATGGCTTAATCCAAGCTAGGCACCAAGGGACAAGGAAATATGGATCAAAACAGAAGGCCCCGGTAATGTTAATTTATCTATCCCTATGGGCAGGAAAGTTGGTCAACCAACATGCAGACTATTCTTGGAGAGGTTTATGGTATACCATGGGAATTTCTTGATTTTTATATACCACATGTATACCGAGAAAGTCATCAGTACTGTGAATTGGCTTGCAAGAAGGGGAAGAAAGCAGAAATGTTCTTAGTGGTTGCCGAGTTTACTTAGGGATTCAATGGATCTTGTGTATAGGGATCTTAGAGTAGGACTGAATCTAGCATTTTTCTTCAGGCTATAGAAGAACCAAACATTTTTTTGCTTCTATTGTTTTTTATATTAGAAGTTTATTAACAAAAGGATTGGGAAGAGAGATTTGCATGGTTAAATTGGCTCGTCTATAAAAATCACTCCAATAAAATAATCAAATGAAAGTTGGTTATAAAGTATAAATGAAACCGGGAATTGATGAGATTTGATGGTGGTCGTAAGAGATTCTTTTCAATTATTTCTCAGCATAAAAATAGGTGGCATTGCATGTTGGGTTAGGTCAATTTAGAATAATACCATATATAATGTTAGCCCATAGTTAACATGAATCAGCATCAAACGAGAACTCCTTCACACATAAGCACCCATGGGTTGACCCACATGAGCAATGTTGACTACATTGTCCCATAATCTACTCTACTTCACATGACCCAACTGCAAACCAACTCCATCCATCCAGATCCAGGCATTAAAGACTTGGTGCCTCAGTTCTAAGGTGAAACAAACAAGTAGTATCGAAAAGACCAGCTACTATTAAAAACCTGATGTCATGGTCATGACCCGACTTGGCATGACCCAACCCCTTCAAATAAAGAACTCTATCCACACGACACAAGTTGGATCAAAAGCTTTACTCCAAATCCAACTTGCTTAGGCCGAGTTTGGAAAGGGCACGCATTTTCAGCGATTTGTTATCCCAGGTGGGTGCAACCAATACCAAGTTTAGTGGGATACTGTTTAAATTCTCTCGAGGATAAATGTTGCTATCCAAGAAATGATCACAATTTTGTTGTTGTGCTATTTCGATGCTAAGGATAAGAAAAGAAAGGGGTCACTTTCAAAAATGAACAGATTTGCCCTTGCAATTTCCTTTATTCTTGGGCCATTGGACAATAAACAATGATATTAAACATGTCAAGTACAAAACAAACATAACAATATAATATGATACATTTTTCAATATAACATATAATAATATGATGATAATAATAATAACATTATTATTCTAATAACAAATGTATTATCAATATTGTATTATATTATAGAATATAAATGTTAATTTATATATTGGTTGGTAGACAATAAGGATATATTCCTAGAACATAACAAAAAATATTATACTACAACAATTCCAAAGAATAATACTACTGTTATCAAAATATAGGGTACTGTTGAGATTGTAAGGGGCATTTATGAGTTAAACAAAAACTACAGGGCACAAGCCGTTCCAGGGTACCTATGGAACAGATTGTCCAGGTAGACCTGATTTGACCAAACTGTTGGTGTCGGGTATAAGAAACCCAATCAGTTTAAGAGGATTTGACGCCCACCTTAGATCAATAGAGCTATATTTGAAGCCCAAGTCCAAAAATTTGCCCCAAACCTGACAGATTGGAAAAATCTTCATCAAAACCTAGCCTCTACATGGTCAAGTCAGGTCTGTTGTCTCGTGTTGGTTCAGTTTTTGCAACCCCCAATCATTTCTTATTCCTGAAATTCCTTTTAAAATAATAAAGAGGACATCCCAAGGTGAATGCTTTGGAAGGACTTTCAACTTAGGTGGTTCTATCATGTTCCTTTGAATGTCAGAAATGACCATTCAGAAGGAGGCTTAGATGGTTTCAATGAATAAACGTTATTATCTTCTTCACTGGTCCAAAGCAATTAGGATCTGCTATGAAAATCAACTCATAGTTTTTTGTTTTCTGAGGATGAAAAAAATGAACTCAAGGTTATACATTCACATTTTTGTTAGCATATAAAAGTAAGATCTTGTCCTTCACCTAACAATGATCATGTCAACAAAAGTTCCTGAACAAAAATATGAGATCCAATAACACTTACCCAATCAAGAAGAAAAACAAAGTCCTCCCTGGGCCTAAAACTTGTGTTGCTCATTCCGCTAACAATCTCTAATATGACAACTCCAAAGCTGTAAACATCTGCTTTGTCTGTCAAGTAACCCCTTGTTGCATATTCAGGAGCCATATATCCTCTGCATAAATACAGATCAGCTTCATACAGTATACAAAGTACTGAATGTGCACTAAGACCGACCAAATGATATTTAGCATTCAAAGGCTGACAGTGCATGACACTGTAAGTTAAGTACCACAGAACTATATTTTGGTACTATCTTCTCAGGTTGTATATTCTATTTACTAATTAATGCATAAAACACCACTATGACAAATTAACATATTATATATCATCTACTTACAATGTACCAGCTATTCGGGTGCTGATGTGGGTATTCTCTTCTTCATCCAATCTTGCCAAACCAAAGTCAGATATTTTTGCATTGAGATCTTTGTCAAGCAGAATATTTGTCGCCTTGATGTCTCGGTGAACAATCTTCAACCTCGACTCTTCATGGAGATATGTCAAACCTCTTGCTACCTCTAGGCAAATCTTACGCCTTGTTTTCCAGTTCAATTTCAGTTGGTATTCTTCAGGACCTGGTAAGATTCATGCTCTTGTTATACTTTTTGGCAACATAATTAGTCAAAACAAAGAATATAAAATTAAAAAGGGTGTTGAATCCAAAGTACTAGGAATTATGGTAAAACGACAGAAACATGTACCGAATAGAGCACGGGCTAGACTATTATTTTCCATATATTCATATATTAGCAGTAATTGATTTCCTTCAATACAACAACCATAAAGCTTCACAAGATTTGGGTGTTGCACGGCTGATATCACGGCTATTTCATTAAGAAATTCACGGTTCCCTTGTTTAGACTTGGAAGAAAGCTGCTTAACTGCAATTACAGAACCATCAGGCACCACACCCTGTGACCAGGTAGTTGCATTTTACAATCAAAGCTCTACCAAAGGATAAGATGTACAATATTTAAACATAAAATTACTTAAAGTGAGAAAAAATAATCAAAAATACAACAAAAAGGGAGAAATGAAATTATCAATTCATTTTTGCTAAGACATACCTTGTAAACTGGACCAAAGCCACCTTCACCTATCTTATTTGCACGATCAAAGTTATTGGTGGCAGCTTTGATCTGTTTTAAACTGAAGTAACCAGTCTGCAGCTTTAGGTCTCGAAGTTCTGCATGCATAGGTTTTATGATTTAGAAATTATTAGATCAATGCATGGTTTACTAATGCATGGCATTTGAAACACCTATATATGGGAAAACAATGAACAAAATGCCAATCAACTACGCCCATGATTTATATTGCTCTAATTTCTTAACGTCTAATGAGAAATATGGATGTGAGGTATAGTTTAATAAAGTTCTAGATAAAAACAGCTGCCAAGTGAGACGTATAAGGTATGATAACCAGAAGATTTCTTTTGCATTTTACATATTATATCAGTATTGTGTACAACACCTCTCCTAATGCTTATTTACAAATCACACCAGATAAACCTGTCTTTCTTTGCAAACAGACCTTGGGCGAGTTTGACGCTAACCGATGAGCTCACCACCATTACCTTCATTGTTTGGGGGGGCCTCCGTAAGTGAGGGGACAAATTGCTCCTGTCCCCATTTTACAAACTGTTTGTTACCTTTTTCCCCCACTGTTCCAATGTTAGGGTTCTTCACTGAGCTCTCGCAAGTTTTTTTCAATGATTACAGGGTTGGGCAAGCTCTTATAAGACCTTGTGCTCTCAATACTAAAGATGCTCTGAAACTTCAAACATGAATTGAAAAAAATTGTCTGATTATGATGAAGAATAAGGAATACTATTCAATGATAATAGCATCTATGTCCATGTAACTACCGAAAGCATAAACTTTCATCTCACTCATCAATTTCTAGGTCCAAGTACTACAACAAGAAACACTCTCAGGCCAACACTGCTGAGATTGGGGGCACCGGCAGCATGGGGTCTGTAGGCTCTCAGCAGCCAGCAGTAGCACTGGCAAGGACTGCGATGTCATTGGGTATGTAAGTTCTCATGTGTGTTTGCGGAGGCCTAGATAGTGGACGCTTGGTTGTAAGGTTTGCCTTAGAATGGGAAGGGGGAAGTGTATCCACTCCCGGTGGACAGACATTTCCTTGTTAAATTAACCAGGGACCAAGATTACTGCAGATGAAAGAAAGCTAACAGAAGTGCCATTTGAAAGCAAAAATATGTTTATCTGGATCATTGTAAATAGATTTTAAGGGGAGTTGTTGTGTGCAATATTTATATAATTTTGAATGTGAAATGCAAAATACCCTAACCATAAATATAAACCTTCCACTTGTCCACGAAATTCCATACCGACCCGAACTGGCCGGTACACCCCGTACCTAGCCAGACCGTAAAGGAACCAGGACGGTTCGGCCGAAAAAAATGGTACACCGGAGAAGGGAGAGAAAAAGAGAGGAAGAGAGATAGAGGAGGGGAGGGAGAGAGATCATGACGTCGCCGAAGGCCGACAGTGGCCCGCTGCGGCCGCTGGAGGGCCGCAGAAGCCTCCGTGGCTCAGTGTTGTCTGATAGAACTTTTAAACGAGAGAGAAAGAGAGAGAGAGACGGAGCGATGGTATTGAAGGATCATGCAGCCGGCGGAGAAGCTACTGGAGGGTGCCGGATAGCCGCTATGGCCACCGGATAGTCGCCGTGGCCACCATACTATAGGGTGACGGAGCCGCGTCGTGGAACAAGAGTGACCGCCCCTATTCCTTCATTGTGTTTTTTTAAAAACATCGATGAATAGCGAAGTCGGCAATCATTTGCCAGCTTCACTTTTTAAAATTTTTTTTTAGAAAAATAAAAATAGTGAGGACGGCTTCACCGTAATCTGTGTTTTTTAAAAAAAATCTCATGAAACAGGGGATCGCCCCTAATTCATGCCTGTGGTGCCACAGACATCGAGTGCACCATCCAGCAGCCATGGCGGCTAGCCGGAGGCCCTCCGGCAGCCTCTCCAATGGCTTTTTCTCCTTCTTTTTTCTTTTTCCTCCTCTCTCTATCTTTCTTTTCCTCCTCCCGATTCGCTTCCTCTACTTTGTGTCAATTCACACCGGTCCGGTTCGATATGTACCCATACCGCCCACCATCGGCTGGCATGGGTTCCGGTACCGAATCCGCGAACCTTGACTAGTCCACTTAATCTCCATCAACATACTAAAACATATTTGCTTCTTTTTTATCTCTGTTTGAAGAATATTTAACATGATGAACCAGAGATTTTTGATGAATGTGATTCCTAGGAACCCTCAAAGTGTGTTTTAAAAGGAAAGAAAGCAGCTATCTCAAATAGATGGGGATCTTTGTTCAGTCACTTGGGTATTTCTTTTTTTTTTTTTTTAAATGGTTGAGAATGAAACAATTTTGGTTCAGTCTCCACACTGCAAATCACACACAAATCCTAGAGGTCCTAGAAACTAATGTCAGATGCCAACCATACAGTCTTCTTGCCGCACTCTTGAAGGCATAAGGTCTTCACTGAAAATAAATGATCTACGATAATTCCTAAAGAAAACTTTAAGAGAACAATCAAGTAAACTGAACTTATTATCTTACCATCGTTCTTAGCATTCTTCCTTCTGAGGAAAAGCAATAACAGGATTAAGGTCAGCAAAATTACAACACAAGAAGCAGCAACTATGCCCAAAATAGCTCCAAGAGATAGATTGCTTTCTCCTGTATCTGGCTTGAAGTCTTCAAAGAAGAAATGATCAGACATCATCATTATATAAGTAATTCAACAGGAAATAAGAAATGCTCTTTTAAGGGCTTACTTGGTGTAACTGAAATTGCAGATATAAGAGGCCCATATACACCTAATTGTGGAATGGCATTTGTCCCTTTGCCAGCCCACTGAAATGAATTTCCAAGGTGCCATCTACAGTAGCATTATATGACTGAATAATTTTCTTACCAGTCCCATTTGCTGCTTTTGCAATATTGAAGTCCTGCAAAACCTTCTTTCCCTGTGGAATAAACAGTTTTGTCATGCAAGAAAGTATTATTTGCATGCTCACGTTTTGACACTGACACGGTAGAATGTAAAAACAGAATATAATGAATGTAGTATTTAGAATATTATTAAAGTAAGCAAAAGAAAAATGTGAGACCTAAGGATTGTAAAAATAAAGAAAGATACCTGAATTGATACATCAAATAAACGCTCTCCAACACTAAAGTATGTCTGGTCATCAGTGAACATAATTTCAGCAAAACGAAGATCGACTGTATAACTTCCTTTCTGTAAGCAAAGACCATAGTATTTGAGAGACAGAGGATTCAGCCGGGCAGTCATGTACAACTCTGGTTCAGTCATGTTCAGTGCTGATACATTTGTAGCAATATAGTTTGCATCGTCATTTGCCGAAAAAACTCCTGTGCTGCTATAAGCCCATTTCCCACTATCAGAGGCAGCATATCTTGATGGACCCTGCTGTGATGAATCATCTTCGTATTCATTGTCATCAATGATCACTTTAGGACCACCACAGTTTATGAACACCTTGTAGTCTGCAAATATTACAAAACACAATGATAGCCATTCATAGCTATGGTTTTGTTTAAATATTTTAGCATATCCCAGTACTTTGGAATATAAGCTCAATCTCTTTAAAAAGAAGAACTTAAACAAATTATTGTACCTACTTCTAGCTTTCCCAGTACAAGGGAGATTATGCCTTAAACATGTTGCAATCCTACAAGAAAAAAAAGAAATAGTACGTAGAAATTACCAAAGCATACTGTTAAAGCTAAAATTGACATGATAAGGACCTATATGAATTAAAAAATGAAGACAACATAATATATAAAAAGCTTACATATCATTGTTTGTTGATGAATAACTAGAAACCAAATTCCTACAAGCAAAAAATTGAAATCATAGGAGAAGGATTAAATAAGTTAACAACTAAAACGAATTGATTGTGAGGGAATATGAAATTTGAGAATCCTTACACATTCCCTTGTTGACAATTGGCTGGTGCCGGAGATCCTGTAAAAGAGTTATATGAAAGATCTCTGCAATTTTGAGTAACATAAAGTCATAAAATGATTGAGATGAATTTTAGCACTGAACAATGTTTTTGACATTTCTAACCAAGACTATGACTCATCATAACCAAATGAATAGAAAGTTCTGAGCAAATAAACATACATGTTTTTTCTACTGCTCAAGATCCAACTGGGTATTGCTCCATTTAGCATGTTATTAGTAAGGAACCTACATGAGAAAATGCAAGAGATATATACAAGACAATTCATCAAAAAGAAAAGGAACGTAACGAATAGGAAACTAGAGTAAAACTTCCCAAATAAGGAAACTATTAGTCATGTAACATAATATGTTCATCTAGTTTGCTTACATAAAACCGATTGAATTTTGAAGGCCATCAAAGCTTTTCGGAATTGAACCTGTCAAGTTGTTAAAGCTAAGGTCTCTGCAGGATAAACACAATATACAACAAATAAGCAGGAAATGTTTGCACCTGTGTCGCTGACTTGTATTATGTCTTCTTAATAGTAGATAGTGCGAAAAAGAACTGTAACACAAACAACTTAGAAGCTAAAGTCATGAAAAGAAGCCTCTGAACAAACTTACAAGACATAGAGAGTGGTCATCTCTCCAATAAAATCAGGGAGTTCACCAGATATAGACAAGTTCCTCAACACACTGCATCATACCGACAACTAATATCCATTAAGTAGGAGAATAAACACGCTTCATCATATATTATACTATTAATCTTTGTTGACTTCAATTCCATTCACACTTACAGATATTTCAAGCTTGTCATGTTCTGCAATGGAGGGAACTTCCCATCCCCTCCTTTCCAGTCAGACACTCTCCTGCAGTGCCAACCTCAGTAATTAATAAACACTATAAATCACTGGACTAACCAAAGTGAGTGAAGTAAAGCATTAAAAAGGGTCTTACAGCTGAGTTATGGCTACCAACTTTTCTAATACGGGAGGAAATGGCCCCTCCATCAACGTCCCTTGCATATCTCTAGGAACAGATTGTTCAAGATTCAAATCATTAATCATTCAAACGAAGGACTCATCCGGCATTGCCTTTCTTTTTGAAAAACGAAAAAGAAAAAGATTTCAGTTTTGGCAGGTTTGTTCCTGAAGTTTCTTAGAGTTTTTAAAACTTTTTGCTGTAAAAAAAATTTTACTTCCAAAAGTATGGAAATAGAAAGAAAATAAGCCGTTCGGGAATTCCGTCGAACATTGTGTGCGCAAGAGTTTCGAATATCAATTGCACAAGTTTGGACGAAGCTGATGTTACAGTGTAGACCAAATATTTCAAAAGACTAAAGGAAGTTTAAGATTTAATCACATAAATTTTCAGTATAAGGCGTGAAAAAAAGGGGGCTACACGGGATAAGAGCATTTCAGTTCAGTGGCAAAATTATAGCGTTTGGCAGGAAAAAAAAAAATCCAGCTAATAATAAATATTTAAAAAATCATTTTTTGGCAGAATTGGATAAACCTTTTGTTAGTGAACCAAAAGATCTTCATTGGTTTTATGGTGAGAGAAGAAGAGGACAAAGAACTGGTTCCCCTTCATTTCCCGTGAACAATAATGAAGATAATTATGTCAGCAATGTTGCGTGTGAGAAAGGAAAAGGATCATGGATCATGGTATTAATCTCTTTCCACTTCCCTTTCTTATCTTTTAATTTTTTTAATAAATAATAGTGGCGAGAAAAATATGTAAGGTCAGTCTAGTCCAACATAATTTTTTTTTTCCAATTTTGTGAAAAATTGCAGAATTAGTAATTAATTGATTTCTTAGAAATACCCAAAATACTGTCAAAATAATAATTATCAAAACTAATAATATTTTCTTTACAGATTATTTAAAAATAAACAAAAAAATAAAATATGTTAGAATAAAAGAATTAGTAAAAGGAATCAATGCAACACCATTTGCTGCCAAACGTCAATGAATTAGTATCCGTACTCACAGATGATCAAGTTTCGTCCAATTTCCAATGAAGCTTGGAATTTTGCCAGAGATTGGGTTTCCATCAATTCTACTGCAAGAAGGAGCTAGAATTTTCAGAATCTACCTTAATTTATTTGATTATAGGTAGCATATCAAAATGGTCCGGAGACCTATGGCTAGTGGCAAAAAGAATTATAGTCATTAAGTTGACCGGTGGGTGCACCTACTAACAGAATGGTGGAAGAGATTCCTGACTTACAAATCTGTCATGTTCTGAGTTTCCCAAACGAGTCTGGCAACCCTCCACTTAAGTTATTTGCCGAAACAAGGCTGTAGGGAAGGAAACAAAATGCAATTATAACATAGAATAGTTAACAGTTCTTAGCTTAACAAATAAGAGTTGTAATTTTTTTATTTTATAACGATAAGAGTTGGAGTTTTAATTAAAAATAGCTTGTGTATACATGAGAGGGGACTTACAAGCTCCTTAAGTTGATCAGGTTACCAAGTGCTGATGGAATAGAGCCTTGCAGTTGGTTATCTTCCAGAACCCTATAAGACAGCAGATAATTATAAAATAATAATTTAAAAAAAAAAAAGCTTCGAGCACCCATAAATTGTATATGAAAAGTTCATCAAGCTCATAACGGCTAACTTGGCAACTCTAGAATCAAACAGTCGATCATATTTGGCAATAAATTCATGTGCATTTAGATAAAAGAGGTAAAGAGAAAATAAAAGTGGAGGAAAGGTGAAGTACAGCTCCTCAAGGGTTGTCATTCTTCCAAGCTCTTGTGGAATCGTCCCAGAGATTCGGTTTCCCAAAAGTGACCTACATTGAAGCCAGCAGGATTATGTCACTTGTACAATTTTTCTTTGATCCTTTTTTCTTGAAAAGAATCTAGGAGAAGATGTGAGACAAAATACAGATGGGTGAGGGGAAGGGATGCCCAGGCTGCAGGAATAGATCCACTGAGATAGTTCCAAGTTAAATCTCTGTTGCATAAACAAAATACATAGACAAAATAATGGCATGAGATTAAGGTCTCTTAAATTCCTATATTTTCACTATACTATTGCCATGTAGACTTACAAATCGGTTAAGAAGGTAAGGTTGGCAAACTCCTTAGGAAGAACTCCAGTCAGGTTCTGACCCTTGAGCAAACTAAAATCCAAAAATATGCAACCATGTAATGAAAATATACAAAAAGATTTGATTACGACAATAATCTCAAAGCTGTCACTTTGAGAAGAAATATATTTAGCTTTACACCGCACAAGTTGGGAATAATGAACTGATAGGATTATATATATTTAAGAAGTTGTATATATCTAAAAGTTGCATTTCTAATTATATGATATGGTTTGCTTGTATTTATATGCACTTGCAATTAAACAAAAAAATATTTGCTAGATGTAACTCCATATTTAATAATCTAAAATATATAATAACTTATTAGAGAGAATAACAGATACGATATTACTTCATATTATATTAAAAATAACAACATTGTAGAGTATTAGTTTATTATAAATCTATAACATGATATTAAGTTAACAGATTGATAATATACCATAGTATAGAATTAGTTAACACAATAAGATAATTATCTGGCTGCAGGACACTTACTTTTTTATCAATTTAACATTATAAATATTGGTGTATATTATATGTAAAGTTTTATAGTAATAATGTGATATCACTTTGCAATGTATGTAGGTGATGTTTTGTTGTAATAATGTGATATCGTTTTGTAGTGTGTGCATGGGTGCGCGTGCTATACTGTTATCATAATACTGGTAATACAATATATCTAATGGTAATAGAATCAGAATACCATTATATGAAAATCATTTTACACAATCATGTACATAATGAATACAAAAGATCTGTCATATAATATGCAACATATATAGTACATTAATATACATAAAAAATAAGTATGATATGGTGATAGAATTATCTGTATAGTTTAGATAACATGATATATATAACATTATAGAAATTTATGTTTTGACATATGATAGTTATGATACATAACATCCACTTTAACAATACGAAGCTCTATTACAATACCATAACAAACTAATTCCTTGAGAAGTGACAACTCTCATTAATGGAATTATTATACCAGCATTCAAATATAGAACTGAAAATACATCTGTGACATCCAAGATCCAACCATACTAAACCAGATGAGGAATTTGGGGTCGCAATAATTGACAACGCATGTTCATTCTTATGAAACTAAACAAGCTAAGTATATTATTTTTTCAGAAAATGAAGATCAAACTTTATTCTTTGAAGGAGATCAAATGCAGAACATGGGAAAAGCGACTCGTGAGCAAAGGGCGCGTACATGCTTGTAACGTGACAGATATTGGAGGTTGTGTTGCATTGGCAAGTGACGTTGTTGGCTATCTCGTAAGAGCCCGTAGATTCCATCCACCCTGCGGTTCCACTGCAAGGGTCCACCGAGAAGTCCCACTGCTTTCTCAACTTGGAGCCGATCGTTTTTAGCGCTTCAACTGCAGTCCATCATTACCAATTCATCCAACATTTTCTTTCTAATTAATTTCATGCAAACTAAAGAAAGAAGAGAAGGGATGGTCTAATTATACTGCAAGGTTGTTCCCAAATCAATACGGTAACCTAGTATAGAAACCTTAGTTTATTTTTACATCATTAACAATACTGTGGAAAGACAAAAAGTTTTTTTCTGAAAGAACTAAAATCTAGAATGACCAATTAAGTTTATAGACAGTTCATGTACTTAATCTGCATCACTTCTGTAACTCATAGCCCTGGTACAAAATCAAACGTTGAAGGGAGTAGGAAACAAGAACGGAGGGAGACTATTGGTTGGTACCAGTAACAAGTGCCATTGTTTCACGAATCATGATGTGAAGAAAAGAGAAAATATATTATGAAAAATAAATCAAAAAAGTACCTTCTTCATGAACCAGTTTCTGAGCTCTGCCTTCATGAAAGCAGCTCAAAACTAGCAGAATGGAGAAGACAAGGAGAAGCGTAGGTGGAGGGGCGGCCAACGGCTTTCCCTTTTCTACTGCTACGATTACTCCCATCTCCTCCAACTCACCCTCTTCCTTGGATCCAAGAACCGGGAACAAGCAATGCTGGAAAACTATAGAGGGAAAGAATGAGGATGATCTGTGATGGACACCAGTTTGGCCCACGCGCACCTGCGGTCAAAAACCCAGTGTTTGTTTGCCAAAAAAAAAATGAGAAAACAGAAAGAGCGCCGCGGATCCTTTGCGGCACCCATCCTGCGATGGATGGTGCGCGGTGCACGGCACCATACGGTAGATCTGTAAGTTGAAAAGAGATATGTTAATTTAGTAAGAAAATTCAAAAAAGACGGAGGCACATCAGATGAGAATTTATTGGTCAGAATTATAAAGCCATCTGCATCGTAGATAGTTTAATAAAAAATTAACATATTATTTATTATTAAAAAATCACCAATTTTTTTAATTTAATTGAAAATTTGTTAATATAGGGAGAGCGCCATTTTTATGTCACATCAGAGTCAACCGATCTCGATGAATTGAATATTATGTCACAATTTTTGAGGAATATGACATCAGATGATAAGAGTTTTCAAGATGGTGCAAGAAGCACATGCCCAACTAGATTCTTGTCATTTAAATAAACTTTTAAATAATAATCGTTGAGGTTGTCGCTTGGCGTTTTGTGCACGGCAAAGGATTAGGTAGCCCTCTTCATGCAGCCGTCGCAATTGACTGACCTTTTTTTTTTTTTTTCTATATTGAGCCCCTCCCTTTATTCAGGTAATTATAATACGTCCAGAAACCAGTTACCAGATAAAGGAGAAGATAAGAGGGAAATAGAGAAGAAGACCAGAACAGAGGTGATCATAGAGAGGAGGGATCTGCCAATAACTTCTCGCACAGTTAATTATATGGTTTGCTTCAATCTTTTTGGAGCAGAGATGCGCCCATCTATGGAAAGAGTGGAGAATCGTCTGGAGTGTTGCATGAATCGAACACTTCCTTTTGAGGAACAACCGAGAATTCCATTCATCCCATAATTCCCAACAATCAGCGGAGAATAGCCGATCACCTCACCTTTTATCCAGTTTGTGCCGGTCTCTCTTTTTCCAACTAGTCCAGAGGTACTCATCGAGGTTTGTTGGCCTCCTTTCTAAATGCAATTGTCTTTAATGGTGGTGCAAATGCTTTCTACAAAGGGACGTCTAATGCATAAGTAATTTGCTGACTTTATTGTTGGCCTCCTTTTTAAATTCAATTGTCTTAATGGTGGTCCAAATGCTTTTTGCAAAGGAACATTCAATGAATAAGTAATTTGCCGACTTCATTGAACATCCACGCAATAAAAAACCAATTAAAAACTTTTACTTTCTACGACATTGCAGCCCCTTCAAATGATTTTATAGCATGGACAGCTCAAACTACCAAAATTAATGATCTTATAGTAAGATTCAATAGTCAACATACCATGATGTGAAAGTTTCCAAAAATCCGAGAGAGTGTGAAAGGGGTGAGCATGTTATGACTAGATCATCTTTGCTGACTCAACGGACCCCTTGTACACCTTGTACGGATGTTCCAAGCTGGTCTCCTTCAACTCCACTGTGATGATATTGATGAAGTTGGTTCAAAGACCTAGCATAAAATTCTGCCCAAAAAAGGACTGCATCAGCCACATATCCTCCCAAAACCTGGTGCTCCCAACCGTAGTTTTGCCAGAACTGGGCTTGATGTTGCCAGACCCGAATAGAGATACCTTCTTAAACTGGGACAAGTTTGTCTCGGCTTTTATTCTTGCAGGTCGAGACCCATGTTAAAACCCGAGCTTTCCTTGGAAAAAAATAATAATAATAATCTTCCTCTATCACTTATCTCAATCCTTGCCGACAAACTTCTTAACTCACCAGCTGTCGTGGACTGGTGTTTCGTCTCTTATGGAATGGGAAAGAATAGCCAAACAGGGGTCGACCGTGGAGAGATATGATGTGCTACTGTTGAAGTCGACGCACACGGGTCACGGTAATAAGCTAGTATGGCCAATCCACTAAATCTTCTTACAGGAATAGGAACCAAAGTGGAATGGATTGGAGTAAAAATGAAAATAATTATATTTTCTGACATTATTTAATTCATGATGGAAATTCAAATCAAAATAAAATTTAAATACCAAAAAAAATATAGATTGAAAGTTGAAAAATTGGAGCATCTTCTATGATCTCTGATCAAATAGTTGGAATAGAAAGTGCTCGTATCCATTTTTATTTCAAGGTCCAACTCCACTCCCCTAAAATGTCTCAAATTAATGGTGCCACCGTAGCTTTTTTTAGGATTAATCTAAGTTTCTGAGAGTCATCTATAGCTCAAGCTCCACCATCTTGATTGTGCCACCATCAACTGTTCTCCGAGTCTCGCAAGACCGAGTCTGATAGGCTTTTCTCAGACTGCTCTTAATCAATTATTTCAGGATATGCGAGCCCCACCCTTTATATTGGGATTAATGGAGATGAGAGAGGTGGACAAACTTAATAATGCAGTCTAAATTGCTTTGTCCTTTAGCATGAAGCAGGCCAAGTAACAATTACACGGGACCAAGAAATCTGTCCAACGGAAATTCACAAAGGGGATTAGAAGCTTATGGATTAACTATGCATAAGACCTCCTTCGGAAAGAATAGTCAAAATATATTATCTAAATTTTTTGATTTTATATAAATATTCAAAATTTTTTCAGCAAATAACTTTTACAAAACTAAATACATGTTTACATCGATCCTCCAAAGCTAAATTCTTATATTGCCAGTATTTGAGCTCAATTTTTTTTTTCTATCCCAAACTATGCTAGTACAGTTGATTGTACACACAATAGAAACTACTTGATTCAGTTTAAGTACAGTGCAAATATTGAAGCCTTTCCATTTTCTTCTTGCAAGTATAAGCTGTTTCCTATCAAATTCCTGAGCGATTGCAGACAATACAAGGCATACTCCTTATTTTCTCCTTAAAACAATACAATTATTTGTAAAACCAACCCGGCAGACACATGCTTGAGGACATATAAGCTTTTTCGGCATAATACACATGATGCCTATAATAGACATTGTAGTCTACTTCTGATAGAATAGATTACAACAAAAAGAGATGAGTACTGCTATCCCCCGAGCTAGGTGATCTATTCACAGAATTAACGACCAAGAGGAGCAAAAGAGTCCAAGTAATTGTCTCCATATCTATGTATTCATATGGAGGTGGCTGCTTGCAATATGCACGAGAACGTTCACATTAAGTGACGGAGAGAGTTCCTCTTTCCTCAAGCGCTCCACTGCAATCTATTGGGTGTAATCTGAATGATGCTTGCTTACTAGGGAATGATGAGGACATTCTTCTATACTGTGGACAGACACTGAGGTATCGACTGATAGCTCATCCATCGAAATGCTCTGCAATTGGATCTCATGGAAGATTTTTTCCGAGGACTCGGATCTCAATTCCTCACTCTTGGGGTTTATGTGCTTCATAGATGGGATGGACACCGGTGTTTTCCCATCTAGCATGCTCACAACAGTGGACATTGTTGGCCTAAGAGTCGGAGATGGGTTGGCACATAAAAGAGCCAAGTTCAACATCTGTAGTGCCTCTTCTTTTGAGTAGTTCGAACCAAGACTCGGGTCAACAAGTTCAAGCAGATTTCCCTGCTCTTGTAAAACACAGGCCTGCAGTGCATTTAGAGGAAAAGGAAATATATATATATATGAATACTACATGCACATCTGACAATAGAAAGCAAAATACCAAAACAATTCCTTTAGAAGGAGAAATATTCTTATAGGAGACCAAAGAATGACTATATTTAAAAAAAAAAAAACTTTTGTCACCTTAACTAGATGAATGATGATAAAATATCATAAAGATGACAATTTAAGATTAGTGATGAGAAAGTATCATAAGGATGAAAATTTTAGTTCAGTAGCTTTGCTGAAAGTTAGTGAACTGACATTTGTCTCACAGCTCTTTGCTTAGCAACCAGAGGTTCTGGGTGAAATACCTAGTGAGTTGGTCTAGTGGGTCAGTCGATGCAATGATGGTATTCTAGGGACAGTTTCCTATCCAAGATGGGTCAAACTAAACTATAATGCCAGGAATACCCTGAACTGGATTAATAATTTGCAATGACTCCAATAATTAAGCCTATTTGGCTGCCGGGAGAAAACACAGAGAAAAATTAAGGTATTTGAGACACATCTGGCACATAAACATTGTCTTCCATTATCAAAATCCACTCATATAGAGGGAAACCAAGTCGCAGACGGCTCGGAAACGTGAGATCTTACACGAGGGGAGTGGTTAGGATCAAAGATTTTCTTCCTGCTTTTATGTTTAGAAGTGTTGGATTTGACTGCTTGTAATCCTGGGAAGAGGTTTGCCTCTTCCCTTCTACCACCAGAAATCCAAAAGAAATCTTGTCCCATAATTTTTTTTAGCCTTCGGTATTCCCAAGCGGATGCTTTGGAAGGACTTCTATACTAGGTAGCTTTTATCATGTTTCTTGAATCTCATAAATGGCCATCAATTCTAACTCAAAAAATAGAAAAGACCGTCTAATTAGGAGGCTTAGATGGCTGATGTTATTATTTTTTTGATCTGGCCAAAAAGCGACTAGGATCCGCTTGAGAGATCACTTCATAATTTTGCAGTACTGCATTGACCTTTTGGTCAGTTACTAGATTACAGTGTTGTTACCAATTCCTGACAAAACATAGAAGCAGTACTTCCTACTTACCCGATCCAGAAGATAAACAAAGTCCTCCTTTGGTCTACGTGTGTTGCATATTCCACTAACAATCTCCAATGTGACAATTCCGAAGCTATAAACATCTGCTTTGTCTGTCAAATAACCTCTCATGGCATATTCTGGAGCCATATATCCTCTGCATGATTAAAGATCATGGCCACACAATTTATGAAATACTAAATGTATACAAGGACTGCCAACAGGCATCTCAGCTAGTCGCAAAGGTCTCAAGTTCAAAACCAAAGTGCTAGCAAACTAAGACCAGTCGATATCATGAAGTAAGATTTTCATACTTTCACCTAATAAAGATCATTCACTACAAGGGGACCAAGAAGATGCAGAAAGGAATGCAAACAAAAATGAATCTTATTCAGAGCTGTGCGCATAGACATGCAAGCATGTTCGGAAAATCTGAACTTTTTTTACAAGAAAACAAGAAGGTCAAATCAGAAGATGGTCAACATACATGACCTAACAAAGTATTCACACATGCATGCAAGTGCACAATATCAAAATTATATATTTTATTTATAAATTATTTCATAAACAGGTTTCTTTCACAGGTTAACACTCTTTACTCTTTGATATCTTTATGGAGTTTATTACCTACCTATTTGAGAAAAATAGTGGGACACCACCAAGTATATGATTGGAAAAGGCAAATGACAGGATACAAGGGACTAGTCAAAAAGGGAATTCAATGCCAGGGAGAACAGAAGACACAAAAACGAGTGAAGTAACAGAGAGCCGCAGAACGCTGGGAAGTGAGGGGCATCTACCAGGTGCCTACCATGCCATCAACCAGGTAAAACTTCCCTGAGAAGAAAGAAGCAAAAATGTATAAACTCGGGCCTCAAGCAAGAGAGATAGACAAAAACCCCAGCTAACTTGTCCTGGACCTCATGAACAGAAAAAATAGGGAAAAAAAGGAGGAAACGAGAACCAACAAGAATTACTAGATATTTTGACGAACTCTTTCAAATTGTTATTCTAAAATCCTGACAGGCCAACTTCAGTTTCACTACATGAACAATAAATTTATTAAAATGCATATGAAGAAATTGTTCGCTTCCTTAATCAGAAGCAAATTGTTAACTTACAGAGTTCCTGCTATTCGGGTGCTGATGTGTGTCTTTTCTTCTTCATCAAGTTTTGCCAAACCAAAGTCAGAAATTTTTGCATTGAGATCTTTGTCTAGTAGAATGTTTGTGGGCTTGATGTCTCGATGAACAATCTTCAACCTTGACTCCTCATGAAGATATGCCAAACCTCTTGCTACTCCCAAGCAAATCTTATGCCTTGTTTGCCAGTCCAATTTAAGTCGATTTTCTTCTGGACCTATTGAAGTACATGCCCTTATTATTTTTCTCTGATGAAAACAAGTCGTCAAAACAAACAATACAAATGACAAGTGGCATTGAGTGCAGGATGTTAAGAAAGTTCGACAAAAGAAGCACTAACCAAATAGAACACTGGCTAGACTATTATTTTCCATATATTCATATATCAACAGTAATTGATTTCCTTCAATGCTACATCCATGAAACTTCACAAGATTTGGGTGCTGCAAGGCTGATACCGTGCCTATCTCATTAACAAACTCACGGTTCCCTTGTTTAGACTTCGAAGAAAGTTGTTTGACTGCTATCAGAGAACCATCCGGCATCACACCCTGAAACATGATAGTTTCCTTTTAGGATCAAATCTCTACAAAGAGCAACATCTAGAATTTTTATCTACCAATTACTAAAAGTCATAAAAAAAAAAAAAAGAATTTATCCAGGAGGGAAATAAAGCTATCAATTAAGTGAGCTTATATATACCTTGTAAACTGGTCCAAAGCCACCTTCACCAATCTTATTTGCAGGATCAAAGTTATTAGTCGCAGCTTTGATTTGTTTTAAACTGAAGCAACTGGTCTGCAACTCTAGTTCCCGAAGTTCTGTATGCATAGGTAGTGATTTAGAAACTACTAAGTTTGATATGTGAGTTAATAATGCTTGGCTTTCGGAGTACTTAATATTGGAAATCAGTGATCGAGATGAAATTAGTTTTTCCCATGATTTATTTTGCTTTTAGTTTTCTAAACATGCACAGAGTCTTCATAAGAAAAAATTGCAAAGAGAGATAATATCTAACAATTATTTTTAAATAAGGCTCTAGATGAACACAATCACCAAGTCAAGTCTACATATTTCTGGTATGACAATCATATTATGAGGCTTCTACTAGTAATAACCGTCATGAATTTCATACAAACAACTCAGCCTACCATGAGATTATATCATATTTCATTGTATGTCAGTGTAAAAAAAAAAAAGAAAAGATCTAACATGGTACTTCAGAAGTAGTTTGATGAAAATAATTGGGGAGAACTAGCCCCAACTATGTGTGCATAGGAATAAACCTAAAATAGCTAATTTTATAAGGATTAATTTCAAATGGCAACAAAACCTGGTGCTAATTTTCACTTTCTAAACGGCTGAAAGTCAAAAAAACTTTGATTCAGTCTCTGGATTGTAAATCACAGCACAGTATTCTTAGCAAGTCATAAGAGGTGGTGCCAACAAAGTCTTCTAGTTGCAATCTTGAAGCCACATGGCCCTTGTTGAAAATAAGTGGTTTTTAATAATTACTTAGAAGACTTTAATAAATCATCATGTAAACTGAGGCTTTACTATCTCACCATTGTTTGCAGCATTTTTTCTTCTAAACCAAAGCCATAACAAGATTATGATCAGCAAAATGACAATGCAAGAAGCAGCAACTATGCCCAATATGGCTCCAACAGATAGTTCTCCTGTATCAGGCTTGAAGTCTACAAGGAAGATATGATCAGACCATCATTATACAAGTAATTCAAAATGGACGGAGAGAAGGCCGTTTTAAGGGCTTACTTGGTGTAACTGAAATTGCACATATAAGAGGTCCATATACACCTTGTTTAGGAATAACGGTTGTCCCTTTTCCAACCCATTGAAAATGAATTTCCAGAGTGCCATCTACAACAGTAGTAAAGGACTTAATAATTTCCCTACCAGTCCCATTCGCTTCTTTTGCAATATTGAAGTCATGCAAAACCTTCTTGCCCTGCATAAATTAGCACCTTTGTCATGCAAGAACTGTTATTTCCATGGTCTGCATATTAGCAGCCAATGGACAAATAAAACAGAAACTAAAGCAAAGGGTTGAAGAAAAATAAATCAAATAAATTAGTCTTATGTGTTAATATTGGCATTGCAGAATATAAATATATTTTTCTCATATGTTAGACATACATTTTGCTCAAAAAAGGAGTATTGACACTATAAGACAAATACCATAACATATAGAATATTTACTAGGTTATGTGAAACAAAAGAAACATGAGGCCTGAAGATTGTAAAAGTAAAAACAGTGACCTGTATCGATACGTCAAATAAACGCCTCCCAACACTGAAGTATGTTTGGTCATCAGTGAACATAATTTCAGCAAAGTGAAGATTAACTGTATAATTTCCCTTCTGTAAGCAAAGACCATAGTATTTGAGGGAGAGAGGATTCATTCGAGCAGTCGTGTACAGTTCTGGTTTAATCATGTTCAGCACTGATGCATTAGTGGCAATGTAGCTTTCATCCTCATTTTCCACGAAGTCTCCTGTACTGCTGTAAGCCCATTTTCCATTATCAGATGGAACATATGCTGATATACCTTGTGTTGATTTATCAGCTTCATATTCATTGCCATCAATGACCACACTATCACCACCACAATTTATGAATAAGTTGTAGTCTGCATTGATTGAGAAACATGATGACAGTCAAACATAAATATGGTTTTGTTTGGACATGTTGGCATATCCTAGTAAGGTGAAACTAATGCTTCAAAGCTGTTGTAAAGGAGAGAGACTTTCCAGGTCAAAGCACTCACTTGAGGCTTTTCCAGAACAAGGGAGATTCCTCCTTAAACATGTCTTTATTCTATAGAAGGAAGAAAAGTAGGAAAATATACTTAGGTATGGTTTAATGCTAAATTGAAACATTAAGAAGAAATATTGGTTCATAAAAGAAGGGATGATAAGATATAAGAATTTAACGAATCATTATCTGTTGATGAATAACTGGAAACCAGATTCCTACAAGCAAAAAAAAAGAATTAAGAGAAAGAATAAAACAACTCCTAGTAAAACTAGGTGATTAAAAAAAGGTAAAGATCTGAAGAATCTTTACACAGTCCCTGTGCAATCGGATGGTGCTGGTGTTCCTGTAAAAGAGTTATAGGAAAGATCCCTGCAATTTTAAATATTATAAAATGGAGATGAATTCTGTAAACTAAAGAATTGCCAATTGCCATAAAGCAAATGAAATGCAGCATAGAAAGATCTAAAATAACATATAACATACAGGTGCTTTTGGCTAGTCAAGATCCAATCAGGTATGGTTCCACTTAACTTGTTGTTAGTAAGGTATCTACATGAGAAAAGAGGTGGATATGGGGGAAAAAAAATCAGAAACATAAAATATAAGGGTTACGAAGCTGAATAAAACTTAATTATAGTAATTGTTAGTAGTATCAATACAACCAAGTTTATCTGAGCTGCTTACATAAATTTTATTTCCTGTAAGTCCTCAAAATTGCTTGGAATTGCACCTGTCAGGTTGTTGAAGCTAAGATCTCTGCAAGAAGGAAATGTTTGTTTCCATGTTAATAACTTGCATTATCAGTTCTCTTAGTAGCAGATGGTGAAACATAAACACAAGCAGAGACAGAGAGACAGGACCCTTTTTTAGTTCTTTCATCAACAGATAATGATGAAAATGACTAAAGAATCTAGAAGTATTTAAGGGTAGCATCTAGACAAACTCACAACACATGAAGATTCGTCAGCTGCCCAATAAAATCAGGAATTCCTCCAGATAATGACAAGTTCCTCAACACCCTGCAATAATATGCATATTCTGAGTTGAGGAAAAGAAATAGTCTACATCAATATACATTACTTCTCTCCACAGTGGTTCGATTTTAGTCAGACGTACAATTCTTCCATGCTTTTCATATTCTGCAATGGAGGGAACTTTCCATCCCCTCCTTTCCAATCAGACACTCTCCTGCAATCCCAACCATTCATAAAAATTAACTAGCTAGAAACAATCAAACCAATCAAAGATTCGAAATACAGAAAATCAGTGATACAGGTCATACATCTCAGTCATAGATTCCAATGTCGCGAAGGTGGGAGGGAATGGTCCCTCCATCAACGTTCCTTGCATGTCTCTGCAAACAAAAAGGTCATGTTTCAATTCACTAATCTCAAGGCCAAGATTGCAGAGACACTAAAATGATTAACATGGGTGAGTAGTAGTGGTAGTACTCACAATTGTTGGAGTTTCTTCCAGTTCGCTATGAAGCTAGGAATTTTGCCGGAGATTGGATTGCCATCAATTCTACTGCATAAAAGAGAGTTGGAAAATTTTAGCATTTACCTCAATTCATTAATTCAAAATAGAGGTCTCTCTCCCTTTCCTTTTAACTTCAAATAAACAGGCTTCTGAAGGCGGTAACCTATAGAAGTTATTCAAATGAACAGCATTTATAGCCACTACAGCAACCATCCAAAGGAAGAGATTTGTGACGTACAAGTCTGTCAAGTTCGTTAGATTGCCAAGCGAGTCCGGCAATTCTCCGGTCAAGTTATTTGATGAAAGTGTGCTGCAAAAGTGGACAGAAAGAAAGCAAAAAAAAAGAGAAGGAATATTACAAAACAACAACAAAAGGACATTAGAAATTTAACGTAGCCTCTCGCTTCTTTTGATGGGTTAAAATTGTGAGAGGACTCTCAATTGGGCATTGCCCTTGAGCTAGCCCTGTTAACGATTCTGCCGTGGTTACTTTCCTTCTGTTTGTAGGGCGCCTATAAATACCAGAAGGGGAACAACTTGCATCTGTTCATCATCCTATTGAAATGGTGATGATCTTGTCACCAGTTCTTGAATACAAGAAATTTAAGTTAGCCCTTGGATAGATGAGAAATGGGATCTTACAGTTGTTTTAAGTTGACCAGGTTACCAAGGGCCACCGGAATCGAGCCTTGCAGCTGGTTATCTTCCAACACCCTGTCATGCCAAAATTTGGAAAACAATTTACAGAGAGAAGGGTAAGAGAGGAAATTAGGATGCAGGGAAGAAGTACTACAGCTCCTCAAGAGTGATGATTTCTCCAAGTTCACTAGGGATCCTCCCAGAGATTCGGTTTCCCAGAAGAGACCTGCATTTATAGTAATAGTGAGTACAAATATACACATGTAGAGGGAAAAAAATTAATTATAATTCCTTTTCTCATTCTCTTTATTTCTAAAAAAGATTTTTTTTTTTTCCTTTTGAAGAAGAAGAAGAAAGGGATAAAAAAAGTTTACACTTTGGTGAGGGGAAGCGAAGCCCAAGCACGGGGAATGGAACCATTAAGATAGTTTCGTGTAAGATCTCTGTTACATAAGCAAAATAATTTCATGACTTCGATATTCCATCACCATCACTGGTCCTGCTTCACTATTACTCTGTATACTTACAGCTCTCTTAAGAAGGTAAGATTAGCAAACTCCTCCGGCAGAACTCCGGTCAAGTTTTGACCCTTGAGTAGACTGAGAACTCATAGGATGCATGCAGTGTGATTAAAATAGGAACAAAAAAAAAAAAATGAAGCAGTAGCAATCCTTGTCCTACGAAACTATAATGTTTCTTTGCAGAAGAAGTCAACAGATTTTTGAGTTAATTTTCCACAAAGGATTAGATAGACAGCAGTGAAAATGAGAGATCTTTTCCAAGCAAACGAGCGTACATGCTAACCACGTGGCATATTTTGTGGTGGTGTTGCAGCTGCAGGTGACGTTGCTGGCAAACGCTTTGGTGCTTGCAGGGACCAGCCACCCTGCAGTTTTGCTACAGGGGTCCGCTGAGAAGTCCCACTTCTTCCCTAACTCGTTGCCAATCAACCGTAATGCGGTGACTGCAGTTCATCATCATCATCATCATCATTTCATATACCATCTCTCTTTTTTATGTTCAGAAATTAAAATTGGCCAAGCCAAAGCCCAATTCTACTACTAGCCAATACCCAAGCTGTGCATGGGATAAGCTTTTCCACAAGAGATGAGCACCTGGCTAACTTGGAAAACATAATTTATTGTATCTCAGTCTCTACATTGCATTAGAAGATTGGATGCCCCTCCGGATACAATTTTAACTCTCTAAATTCTAGTGAAGGTAAGATTTGAATCCAGATGTTTTGGTACAACCATCATTACACATCCATTATGTAGTTTGTTTGAGATTGATTTTTGTACTAGAAATTTAGTTCGATGGAAAGTGGGCTAAGAGGGCCCACTTCGTCGGAGCGGCCTCGGATCAGCTCTCCCGGATCCATTTCGGGCCTGCATCAAGCTAAGGAGATAACTACATTAACTATAAGAGGAGAGCATGGATCTCCTACGATGCCCAAGCTGGATCATAGAGTGCTGTGTAATCCTCGTAGCCAACGTACGTTTGGAGAGGGGATGGATGGATGACCATCAATAGCAGGAGGCCAGAGGAACAGGATGGATTTTTTTTTTTTTTTTTTTTTGAAATCAAAATAAAGGAAGCGAACTGCCTCCCCCAACTTTGAAAATTTATCAGGATCAGTTCATTACCATACAATGAATCACTTGTGAAGATAGCAGAAATGAGTCATAAAAGGAGAAGAAACCGTAAACGTAGATAATGGAGTAATTACCTTCTTCCTCAACCAGCTTCTGAGCTCCACAACCGAGGTCATCAAAACAGTTGAAAACTAGCAGCATCAAGAAGAGGAGAAGAGAAGGAAGACGATGCAGAGGAGCGGAGAACCGCTTTTCAGCTTCTACCATTATTACTCCCATCTCCTGTGTCTTCTTCCTCTTCGCGTTCCTCTCTAGCACATGGAATTAATACATGACTGATGTAGTAGGAAACCCTAAACACTACGCAGCGGAAGGCCAAATCGCGGGGGCCACCTTGTCTCGGTATTATTCATTTGCGAAGAATAGCCATAGGCTTTATTTTTTGTTTCCAAATATAGTGACGAACCATACACTTCGAAGACTTTCAGTCGGGCGTCTCGTGACCACGTGGTTGGTGGTGAAATTTAATTCTCCAAGTGGCACATTATATCCAGCAACGCGTTGGCGAAAATAGGGGCGGGCAGTCGGCACTATAAAATATTATATGGAGCCGAACTTCTATATTGCCACATTTTTCTTTGGTGCCCAGGAAGACGAAAGGTCAAAATATGGATAAAGCTACATCAATGGAGCATGTCAATTTCATAATTTATAAAAAAAAAAAAATTATAGGCATCAAGAGAAGCTACCCACAAAAAAGAGCATAAAAAGAGAGCATTTATATTCTTTTTTTTTTCTTACAAAGCTTCGCCCATCTATCTTCTGAAATCTTTTTTTTTTGAATTTTTTTTCTCTAAGATCTTTATACTTAAGGGTCCATAAAATTTAAAAAATAATATATACATAATTTATTATAACAAACAAAGCTAAAAAATAATATATTAATTTTAAAAATTATATATTTATTTATGTAGAGATATATATTAATTTATTAGATAACTAATTTGTTTGATATATCACGTGGCTATATAGTATATACTAATAAAAATTATCTTCTACAAATTATTTATCAATTTATTTGAAGATATATATTTGATCATTACAGGATATATATTAAAAAAAATTATAATATATATTAGAAAGTCAATGAATATGTATCATCTAGTCATATAATATATATTAGTGAATATAATATTTTAAAATTATATATTAATTTATTTAAAAATATATATTAGATTGCTAAATGATTAATTTATTAAATAATGTCATCTGATCATATACTATGTTCTGATGACATTATATTTTAAAAATTATATATCAATTTATCTAGATATATATATCGATTTGTTAGATGACTAATCTATTTGATTTATATTATCTAACTGTATTATATTGAGACAAAATATTTTTTTAAATAAAAAAAAAATATCACATGTGATTTTTTTCATATATTTTTTTTTAAATCACGAAGCTTGTGATTCTATTAGTTGAAGGAGTTTTTGGTTATAATTTTTTTTTTATAGATCCAAAAAATATGTGATAAAATGAGAAGCTTATGTTCACATTACATGCACCAACATTTCCGTGCACCATACTAATCACATGCTCTGAGAAAGTGACTGTTACTCGGCCATATGTAAACTTATTTTGGAGGTATTTATTTCTATACCGGAAGCTACGACAGATAATAAGTTTTAAAATTCACAATATTAGACAACAATTGTAAATTAAATAGTACCTGCATATATTAAGCTGATCTTCTACGGTTCTTAAAATAACATAAAATTCCAACTATTCATCCATGATCCCCCGTTAAATGCTCTGCATTTAAATTAATCAAAAAATCAAAATTTTATCAAGAAAATGTAAAAATGAAAATTGTTCGCAGGAAAGTATTCAAATTCCACATTAAAAAAAAATGAAATTAATGTAAGAGCCGAGGTGGTGCATGGTCTTAATTGGCGGTTGAAATCAAGAACTATTCGCAGCTGATCGCTATTGGTTTACGTTTTCTGATACTGGCTTGTCAATGGACTTGTCAACTACTGATAATTTCTCACTCCAAGATTTCAGTTCTTATGAGGTGATATTATCGCTGAGCGTAGAAAAGGAGCCCAAAAATATAATTTTTTGGGTCATGGTATTTAGACTCGAGCCAGCTGCATCAAGTTTACGTTCTTGTGCGGCTTTGATGACATCATAGACAATCAACTAGTTGAGCTTCGAAGATGATATGCTCACATTCACCCCAACTTTTTTTTATTTTTTTTTGACTTGCTTGCTTATTTATTTATCTGTTTTAGATCGAGAAGCAGAATGCTACTTCTGGTAGCATGCAACTTTTTCTCAACATTATCTGCAAGAAAATGATAAAGGTATATAGATATAGATTCAGATTGTATTTTCATGTAAAAAAAATATTTATTTTTCTTCATATTCTAACTGTTAGATCATATTTTGTACAGTTTTTCAAATATATTTTAATTTTTTTGATCATATATGATAAAAAAATAATATATATTTTGGAAGCTATGTGAAGCATAATCCAATGATTACGTCATGAGAATGGCCAATCATTTTTTTCGCAAGAAATATATTATCGGAACCCATGAAAACGTCGTTGACTGGAATAGGAACAAAACTATGTATTCTTGTGCAGGCAATTTGCTGGCAAGTTTGGTTACCCATCGTTTTCAACGGAATAAGGCGGAAGGAATAAAATACAGGAGGCCGAATGGATGGCTTTGAATTCCGGGTCAACGTACGATGGCTACCAGTAAACCACTGGGAGCAATATGACCAAGAAAAAATAAAAGAATGCATGTGCTGTTAACCAACTGCATCCAGATGCGGGGGACATGTGAATGCTGATGGTGGGTAACTTAGGATATTTATTTGATATTTAAATAAATCTAAAAATATTTAAATAATTTAATAAATATTATATTTTTTTTTTTGATAAATATCTCACTATATGCACAGCAGAGAACCATTTTCAAAAATATATTGGCACTTGGTACCAAGAAAGAGCTGAGAGGATGATTAGTTTTATAAATCATGAGTTATTTTAATTTATTTGATATTTTTAAAAATTTGAATTGTATCTTTCGTGCAGATGATTGGATATTTTTTCATGATATAATCATTGGATCATATATTACATAAATTTTAAAATATTTTAATTTTTTATTTTTATTTATCTATTCAGATTTCAAGTAAATATTACGCAAATTAATATTACAAAAAAAGAATCATTCTTGGCAGGAAAGATACAAATGAAATCTCTCCCTGAGATAAGATTTGAATCAATATATTTTAATCTATTGGTTGTTATACGGAAGAAATTAGTACACTAGTGAGGAATTAATGGCAACATTCGAGCTACGAATAAAAATGATGAGTGTCGCCATTAAGAATACCTCTCATGTGAATCAATTTGCCAAGTTCTAGTGTTTTTTAAAAAAGAAAATGAGATTAGCTATGGACGATTTGATAAGCCAACTACCTCAAAGTATGTTAAGAACCCTTTTCAATAATTAATTTATAACTTGTGAGTAGACGGAGAAAAACTTGTTAAGGGCTGGGGTCAGGCAGATAAAAGTCTGACTCGGCAATAATTTTTATTTTTCTTGTAATGTTTGCCCCTATTTGCTTTATTTCTATACTTAATTTGCAATTATTGTAAGTTGCTAGTAATATTTAGTGATTCATAATTCGCATCTTAAGGTACTTTAAAAATTAAAAATTATCAAGAAGTTTGAGGCCTGGCCCGACGCCCAAAGCCCGAGTGAGGTCCTTGTTTGGCCCTCGAAGGTAGGCCAGGTTGAGCTTGGCCTAAATTAATGATATTGACCTTTGGATGAAGTCCAATCTACCTCAGCCTACGAACACGTCTGATCAGAGAGAGCACTAGATCCAGCTCTTCACTTTCAATTTTATTGGGCACCAATTCCACCTAAATTTATTGGCCGTTTTGAAGCCCAAAACCCCACAATAATTGATGACCACGAAGAGATAGAGAAATTTACATATCCTAAGATGTTGTTGCATCATCGGTGGGTGGAAGCTAACAAAAATATCATGCACAAATGGAGAAAAAGTAGGTAGAGAAAAAGACATCGGAGACCCATTTGCTAGTGCATGCAGAACTGTTATAGTTTCTTTTTTGATATTTATATTCTGATTTTTTAGATATATTCATATTAGATTATATGAGTTACCCACTGTATTAAAAAATAAATAAATAAATAAATTGGGCCTGAAAATGATTGGGCCGAATTATTTTGGACCGCATCTAGCATCACATATTGCATTTAAATCAATAAGAGCCTGTCTGAGCCCAACTTAGCACCACTAAATACACAAATTGGGGAAAACTCCAAAGCACACTCAGGTTGCCAAGTTTGCATTGGGTCCCAGACTTATGGGAACATCTGGTGGCCCGATAGAATATTGGCTCTTTAATCCTGCATTGGCATACACGAAAATTGAAGTGGCTTCATGTTCGCGAGGATTTCAAAGCAGCATTTATCATGCGTCCTAACTCCATCCTATCTAATAAATAAAGAATGAATGCCTAAGCCTCCACGTTGGGTAGGTTGGCACAGTGCTTCTCTTGCAAAAAGATGAATCCTTCCGGATTGATCGTAGGAGTCTCATAAGAAACTCTGCTCTCTGAGAACTTCCTTAGGAAGAAAGATATCGACGACGAGACAAACTAGCATAGCACCTAACACTAATCTAACGAGAACATTCGGTCCATCAAAGATAGAGAATTCCACTGCCATCCCTCCAAGCGATCATAGATCCTTTGAATCATTGAATTGCAATTAGAAACTTGAGGTTGTCTTTTTCAGAATAGGAACCCCCAGATAATGCCAGGTCTCTTCACATTCTTCTGCTCCAAGGCATTTTTTTAATAATATGCTTTATGTTGACATCAATCTTAAGGCTGATTTAATGAAGGATTTCCAAATATTAACCCATTATCCTGAAATCAAGCAATATTTGTCAACTACCCTTCGAAGCACAATTGCGATCATCTAAGTTGCTTTTGCAATTAGAAGATGATCATCTGTACACAATAAATGTGAAATTGGCCTTACAAATGGAACGGACTGATACATAGAGAGGCGTTAGTAACTGACGTTCAAATTGAACAACCTAGTCAACGCATCTGTACAGATAATAAACAGACATAGGGATAATGGGCAACCCTAGCATGAACCGATTTTGGATTGAAAGAATTCCACAATAGTGCCATTAATTAACAAGGCAAAAAAAGGCCCTTCAAGGTACACTTTAATCCACCTAGTTCACCCATCATGGAATCCCATTTGCATCATGGTGTACCATAGAAAATCATATTGAATATGATCGTAGGCATGCTCTATATCCATCTTTATTTTCATAAGGCTCCTGACTTTCGAAGCTCTCACCAAATCATGTATAACCTCCTGCACAATAAGATAGAGAAAGAGAGACGATAAGGTTGGAGTAGATGGGAAGATATTTACCTTTTTTGTGAGCCAGGGTTAAGATATGAGCTAGAGCACATTAATCATTCATCACTAAGGGAAAAAAAAAAGGGGGGGGGGGGATAGAATGGAAGCTGCATAAATGAAAAAAAAAAATGATGAAAAGAAAGCTCTTTGATTTTGGGGTGAAGCTTTTCTCTTCAACATCACTTTTCTTTTGTGTTGGGCTGTTTTTTTTTTTTTTTTTCTATTGGAATTTAGTGGTTAGAGTCTTGGCCTTCTTTGGTCATGAATTTTGGGAGACTATTGAGGCTTCCTAATTCAAAAAAGACAATCCCGTTTTGTACCCAAAAAAAAGGACAATGGAGTGGTGGACCATGGATAGGATTCAACGTATTAGAATCTGACTTTTCTTAAATTGGCAGGTTGGAAAATTAGAAAGTGGAAAGAGTCCTCACATTTACAAATCTTAAAAGGCTTTGATTGTACGAGCATGAATCATGAGCTGCTTAGAAAATTAAACCAAAAAGCTTTTTTGCCTTGACTGATAGATGACATCAGAAGCAGTTTTTTTTTTTTTTTTTTTATCTTAAATAAGTCGCTGAATTCTAAACTATTTCACTAGATTTAAGCTAAGTAGGGAAACTAAGACCCAAGTGATAGGGGGTGTTATAATAAAACTTAAAGAATTACTAAAGTGATATAAAAGATTAAATATAATTAACAAAATTTTATTATAAAAAAATTGTAAAAAATATATAAAATATCAAGAAATAAAATGTTCAAATCTGGAAGCATGTTGGACACTATCCTAAAGTGCATTTCCATCTTTCGTACAGAAAAATTCAAGAAAACCATCCCAAGACACGATCAGGATTCTCCGCCTGTGATACGACCATGGGAAGTTGATAAAAATTTTTTCAGCATGCACAAAAATAATTACAAAGAGAAAAGACTTAAAGAGAAAAAGTCATAAATAAGAGAGAGAGAGGCTTAGATAGAATGTATCAAAATCAGATTTCCAGACGGTCCTTTTATAACTATCTAATGTGATCGTTTATGACTGTTTATGGCCGTTTGAATTTTTATTGACCCATTAAGATTTTTAATAAGAAACCTAACAGTCAGAACCTTTAATTAGGAGCCCAACGATCAGAAATTAAAATCATAGTAATGAAGAAATTAAAACATCTAAATGATAAATTAAAAAACAAGGTTAAAATGCTTAGAAGAAAATTTTAAAAAAATTTTGAGTTTTTCTTTTTCTGGATTCCCTATAACAATTCCCCATAAAACTCAAAATTTTTCAAAAATTATAAAATAAAAGTAAATATAAATATAAATTTTAAGATATTTATACTATGTAATGGGTAAGGTGTCTTTATAAGATAACATCACTTAGTGTGAATAGTTTTTATCTGAAAAAATCGAAGTGAATCACATCTTGAACTATGTTTCTTTAATCCAGACTTTAGTTACCACATACATAGTACATAATTCTCTATCGCGAGTTTGTGCATTAGTGACTCTGTAAATATATTTTGATTTTTCATGAGAGTTACTAAAGAAAATCTATATCTAATATTTGGCCATATACAGATACTCTTATATGGGCGAGCCTCTCCATGAATGTATGTAGTGTCAAGTCTCGAGAATACCTCTCAATTCTCGTTTAGAGATAAACTCTTCCTAACTACAACATAAGAGTGTTAATTACCATAGAGATAGGATGAAGTTTATGACTCCTATATTAAATAAATCATATGTGCTTCTGACTAATCAATCATTTTTATTATCACACTGAACTTCTTTCAAGAGATCTCCTATCACAAAGATGAGGTTTTCACTACTGGAAGATCCTTTGTAGACTAAGCCATATCCCTTTCGATGGCTTTAGAATCTTAGTTCCATTTAAATCTTTTGTAAGACAAATTGATCAAAAAAAGTTTAGAAGTTTTTCACTTCATAGAGAACAATTTTAACCTGAATGTTGACTTTGCAACTAGACTCTAATTAATATCCTAAATCATATAATCTAAGGTTTGAAATATCAAGTTCAAGTGCTAAGCATTTTAGGTCTCTAAATATTTTTTTTTTTTTATTCCAGCATATCTTCATTTCATTCATGATTTAGTCGTGACCCTTCTCAACGTAGTTCCAAGTTATCTCATTCTATGCAGAAGGATCTATAAGAATTTCATCACATGATTCTCTTAAGGCAGATATATCTTGATTTTTAAATGAAGATTTCCATCAAAAACCCAAATTGTAAACACTTGGCACCCGACCTTTCAAAGCTCTGACATGAATATGTTGCCCAAAAAAAAAAAAAGTTCTGACATGAATAATCTATAATAACGAGGAAATACAGAAAAAAACGGATGGAATATTATTGTGAACAAAAAATGAATGGACAACCTATAATTGTAAAAAGTATTGGCTAAGATAAAGTAAGTTTCTCAACCGTTTCTCAGTTAAGGTGATGCCATGGCAGCCATCAACGTATACGAGCTTTATGTGTTCATACAGTTGCACATGATCCAATAAATCACAGTCATGGGCCCTGCAGGAGGAGAATTATTGCATGAATCAGGTCAAAGTAGACCACCGCAAATCTTGGAGAAAATGCACGGTGGATAACACACAATCAAAAATTCACGTGGCGTGTTATCGATTTGGTGGGATCCATTTGGATCTGTCCAAGTAATAATTAGACGGACTGGCCGACTGATGCTCGATCGGCAGAAAAGTCCGTACAAATAAGTGGCCATGCACGGGTTTTAAAGGGCTGACTACAGCACTATAATTTTACGAGATTATTTCTATTTTACAATTGCAAAAATTTTATAGCTGATTATGTCTTTTAACAATAAAAATTAATTAATTCCTGATTTTTTTTCTGCATTCTTCGATGTCAAAAACCCTCTCCATCCATATGGGTCTCATAGAACAGAAGAACAAGAAAGATGATGATATCCAGATATCAACCGCCCAGGTAGATCAAATGATACAAAATTCTCCAGATAAGGAAAAAAAAAAAAAAAGGGTCAGATCAAAATTAAGAGACAACGGAGAAAACTACAGGAACAACAAAAGAACTTCTAAAACACTCGAATGTAAACAAAATTCAGAAAACTATCAATATTATTTTGTGCAATATCAGTGAATATCAAGATTCATCATAAAAGGTGCCAGGAACATTACAAGCATTGTCCTTTCACTGGCTCAGTAGAAACCAGGAAAAGTGTCTCGGCATAAGATGCAGGAAAAACAAAAGAATTTTTTTTTATGCCATCACATATATATTTCTATTACTAAACACATGCTTTGAGAGAGTCAACGGACTAATTCTACACAGATTCTCAAGATATAGTATTTATGGTTTCAGTTCACTATGAAATTATACTCCAATACTCATAGAAAACATAAAGACCTAAAGGTCAAGTATATTGACAATAAACAGTTAACTACTTATTTACCAAAAAAAAAAAACAGTTAATTACTTAACATTAGCTAACAGCATGTGATGTAAAATATTTATTTTTAGAATGAAAAGAAATTTAAAAAGATGATATCATGATGCCAAGCATTCTCCGAAATGCCCTAGATACGAGCCATGAAATTTCTAAATTGACCATGGTAAACCCTTTCTTGGCCACAAAATAATTTGCAAGGGAGGACGCCGACAGCAATGGTATATTTAACCCATAGGATGACTAGTTTTTGCTTCTTCCGCATGGCAGAATCCCCTGCTCGTTCCTGATGTGCTGATTAACATGGGTAAAAAGTGGAATTGCAGCACTTGTGTGTGATTATTATTTTTTTTTTTTTCAAATTTAGTTTTGTGCATAGAGATACGCCTTGAATTGTTAGAACATGATTTAAAGAATTATTAATGTGATTTAAAAGATTAAATAAAATTAATAAAATTTTGTTATAAAAAAATTATAAAAGACTTATAAAACATCAAGAAAAAAAATATTCAAATATGGAAGCATACTGTCCTAAGACGTATTCTTATCCCTCATACAGAAAGATCTGGAAGAACTATCCTAAGATACGAACGGGATCCTCCATCTGCAAACACGATCGTAAGGACGTTGATGGAGATTCTTTCAACATACAGAAAAATAATTATAAAGAAAAAGGATTTAAAGAGAAAAAATTATAAAGGGTCAAAAATTAAAATCATAATAATGAAGAGATTAAAATATTTAAATAATAATTAAAAAAATAAAATTAAAATATTTGGAGAAAATTTTTTTTTAATTTTTTTTTTTAAGATTCCCTCCAATAAGGAGGCCATTTTAAGCGAACTTGGGGGCAAAGGATCCTAACATGTTGGTGTATCAAAGATTGCTTTCAAAAGTTTGACGGCTGTGATAAAATCCGTACTGATTTCTTCAAATCCTAGAGGCTGTTGCATATGTTGTTGGCTATCATCGACATATTTAGTTGTGTGTTCTGTATCTTTTCTATCTCTTCGGTTAAGTCCTTCATGTACCAAAAAAAGAATAAGTTTGGCGAGCCACAACATGTCCTTGCTCTAGTAGTGGAGTTTGGATACTCTCCACTTTGGGTTGGACTGAAAAAAATCATGGTTATCTATCTATATTAGATCACTAGATCTAAAAATAATATATGGTATACTGCAAGAATGATGGAGGGTATAGTCAATCATGGAAATGTCCCACAATGCACGGCCTCTCCAATTCAATCTTCAACAACAAAAGACCCCAAATTTTCTAATTTATTGCTACAAATGTAGGTAGAAGCAAACAAAATGGTTGGTACTCCTAATCTAAAGGTTCATTTGGTTTGTTATCAGAATCAAATCAAAATATATTAGAATGGAAATCATAATGGCTATATACCCTGACATATTTAGTTTATGATTGAAATTGAAATTGTGATCAAAATGAAATTTGAATATTAGGAGAGAGTAAGAATTCAAACATTATCTTTTTTTTGATAATCAGAATGAGAATGCGACTCCTCCCTAACGAAATGACTAGAATGAAAGTCACTCACTCATTTCAAAATCCAACTCCTGTCAACAAAATATGCCTTAAAACTCTATCTTTGTGGGATTAAAGATGCATCAGATCTTGCTTGGTTTTAATGTACGCAAATAGGCCAAAGAAGAAATTTCTTCTAAAAAATCAGCTTAAATATGCATAACACAAATATCACATGCAAAGTTGTTTGACTTTCTTTTCAAAGTATCTTAAAGTTACATATGAAAATATACATATTTATACATACATATTTGTATGTGTGCTTATAATCAACATTTTATTGGTGAAGTGATTATAAATGTGCAAATGTTCATATAGTCACATAAAATACTTTGTATATATGTTTACAAAAAACTTATTAGTGTATTGGCATCAACTTTCACTTAAGAGTATGAAGTTCTATTCAGCATTCGATTTAATGCATGCTTATTTCTGTGTGTATCCCCATGGATCATCGACGAAAAAAAAAAAAAAGAATGCAACTGTTATTTTTCATCTTTTACCTTAGCAATCAAGGATATCTCCTAGTCATCCAACTGCAGATCAACCTTCATAATGCCTGACTTCAACTATCACTTGGCTGTCCAAACCAAAAAGAAAAAGAAGACAAAAGGAAAAAAAAAAACTCTTTTAGCATTTAGATTTGCACTATAGAGAAGCCGGCACAATGAGTTCCTCTGTGGAGAAAATAATGAAGAGCGGATGTGCAGCCACTCGCTGATCCTATGGTGCCTCAGCCACTGGGTCCCGGTTGCATCCTTTACGTGAAAGAATGATTGATCTTTCTTTTGTGATGTCGGCCATCACGTCTTATACCGATTTCAAGGCAATCCAACCATTTTCTTCCATGCATCTGTACAGATCTGGAGGTAGATATTGCATGATCCAACGGTTGCATTCTTTGATGCGAAAGATGCAGCCCGACCCCTCAGCCGCCGCAAACCAGACAACGAAGGAAACATTCTCTTCTATTTATTTAATTTAATGGGAGTGGACTGCTCTGCAGTCAAAACACCGCACACTCGACAGTCCACGTATGGACCATTGATCAGTAGGCCCCAACGAGAAATTATTGGTTGGATCTGGTTCACAGTGAACCAGAGGTACTTTACTAGCTAGAAGATGTTAAATACGTTGTAACACGTAATATTAAAGAGGAAAAAAGTATTAAATATACAGTAATATGTATTGTTAAGGAGATAAAAGGTATTAATTATCCCTGGTTTACATTGAACCAGGTCCCACCAATAATTGTTGGATCGAACCGGGCTCATCCTGGAGTAAGTTTTCGGCCCTCCACCCGGTCCACCGCGATGTCGGCCATCCTCTGCTCAGCGCTACAAATATCGGGCTCGATGGTATCAATCGCGCGAAAGAATGACGTCGACCATCTGATTGCACAGCTCCTAAGGCACACCGAGCACTTCGTACATCCGTCCGTCAATTGCGCGATCCAACGGTGGATTGGCGCGAAGGAAGGATCCACCGGTGTCCGTAGACAAGAGGTCCAGCATTTTCCAATCATCTCACGACGCTTTGGTGTAAATGACCGTTTGACGAGATTTTACCAATATCTATCTATTACTCCGGTATGCTCCCGTCCTCGTTGCTCCCCCACCCTCCTCCACTTATCCCCAAATCTCCCACCCCAAAGGACCGGCCAAGGGTAATTGCAGGTCGTTTTCTTCTAAGCCATTCTTCTCATTGAAGGCCAGAAATAAAAATCCCTTTCCTCCACCTCATCAGTCGCTCCCACTTCTCCACTCCAGTTCCAAGCTCGGTGTGACCGCAAAGCGCGTGGGAAGCCATGAGAGAGAATCTCGCGTTCTTCCTTCTCTTCTCCCTCCTCTCTCTCGATGTCTTTTTCGCGGTCGGATCGGCATCGCCAACGCTCGCCAAATCGGAAGGTATGGAGGTGGATCGAATCTCGTATTTATTTAAAACGGGAGCTACATTTTTCTGATTGGATTTGGTCTCGAGTGCCAGTGAATGCGCTCCGGCGAATCGCGGAGAAACTGGGGAAGACGAACTGGGATTTCGGCGTCGATCCCTGCAGCGGCGAAGGGAACAGGAGCGTGCCGGATGCGACGAAGGTTTCCGAGATGGACGTCTTCTGCGATTGCTCCTCAAATAAATCTGGATGCCACATCATAAGCTTGTAGGCCATTCATCGTATCTCTTCTCATCTCTCGATATCCTCCTCTTTCATTCTTTAACCATCAGTAGTTTAATTCTCACCGTTTTTTAATCTAATTTTTAACGGGGTTCTGGGTATGGTCACGTAGGTCTCTAAAAGGGCAGAACCTTTCAGGCGTGCTTCCCCCGGAATTCGGCTTGCTTCGTCACCTCCAGCAGCTGTAAGTATAGACGGGAGAATAGTAATAAATTATTTAGCATTTAGCAACGTATGGGGCCGGACCAGACGTGAGGATGCCGATGCGATTCGCTATACGGCGGTGTTGGGTCTAAAAAATTATTGGTTGGATCTGATTCATAAAAAAAAAATTAAATATATGATAGGACGTATTATTAAGAAGATAAAAGATATTAAATATAATATATGTAACGCTAGAATTTGGCTTGGTATCAATGTTGGGTCTAAAAATTATTCATTGGATCTGGTTCATAATGGATCATAAATAATTTATCAATCAGAAAAAAAAAATTAAATATATGATAGAATATATTATTAAAAAAATAAATAATATTAAATAGTTATTATTATCACACATACACGGCGAATAAAAAAATAATGAAAAAAAAATTAAATTATTAATAGTCCAGTATGAACGAAGTCCAATCAATACTTTTTTCCAACCATCTCTTCTAGTGCGAGTCCAAATCTGGCGTTCCGTGTGTGGCCCATGGCGTGGCGGCTAGCCAGTTGATTGGCCCACACGGTCCGGTGGCACCGCGTGGTCGGGGGTCGTAAGCTCAGACTTGAGTCCACGGTGGACTTAGGACTCCTTTCTTTATTAGCTGTTAAGTTATTCCCCCTCACTGGTATAGTTAAACTCCTCTCTCTCTAATAAGACGGAAGATTATGATCGCAGGGATCTGAGCCGCAACGTCTTCAACGGCAGCATCCCAGAGCAATGGGCCGGCATGCGGCTGCAAGGCCTGTAAGTTTTTTTTTTTTTTTTCTTGAGTCAATTCCATCTCAATCCATGTTTAAGAATACTTAATTAGCTAAATCAATCAATAAATGCCGGTGCTTTGGTTAATTAGATGTTAAGATGTATAATAATCTGATGACGGAAATTGAAATGAAATTAGTAAAAATAATGCAGGTCTTTAATGGGGAACCGCTTGTCTGGGCCATTCCCCATAGTTCTGACAAAGATAACCACCTTAACCAATCTGTATGGAAACTCTTAAACCTCTCTCTTCTATAATTATGATTATTAGAACGGCGATGAACGTTAATAAACATGTTCCTCAGGAGCGTCGAAGGGAATCGCTTCACCGGTTCTCTGCCTCCTGAGCTTGGACGCCTTGTTAACATGGAGAAACTGTGAGCTTTTAACGTCTTCCCATTTCTCCCACAATTGAAAGAAAAAAGCTCAGAAAATTAATCATTTATGTATTATTTTCTTTTAATAAAATTGCGAATTTCAGTATTGTATCCTCCAACGAGTTCACCGGGGCGCTGCCCAAGGCTCTTGCAGAGTTGACCAATTTGACTGATCTGTGAGCTTATGTTTCTTTCTTTATTTTTTTATTTTATTAACAATTAACAATAAATGATATTATGTATATTCATTTTTGCTACATAAACAGAAGGATTTCTGACAACAACTTCTCTGGCAAGATACCTGAATATATAACAAACTTGACCAGACTGGAAAAACTGTAAGTAAATTCACTCCATCTATTAGTGTGTGTGTGTGTGTGTGTATGATAATTATGTTTGTCCGCTAATTTATGATGTCGGTCTACCAAAGAGTTATATACATACTATGCAGGCAGATTGGGGGATGCTCTCTAGAGGGGCCCATTCCTTCTGGCATTTCTAATTTAACCAGTATGACTGATTTGTAAGCAAGTTGTGATACATGCTTGTAATTTTCTATTTTATTTTGTACTATCAATAAAGCTGAATCTTTTATGTGTTTATTGTTAGGAGGATTAGTGACCTGAGTGGAAATGGATCAACCTTTCCAAACTTGAGTCAAATGGAAAGTTTAAAGACATTGTAAGTTAAATATCTCAATAAGGTCTGATGTCTATATACCTCTGAGTGGGTTATAGGTTTCTATGTACTATGTGTATGCATGCATGCATTATAATGTAGTCCAAAAAAGAAATGCATATTCTGTGCAGGATACTGAGGAATTGCTCCATTCATGGAGATATCCCTGCTTATATTGGATCTATGAGGATGCTGAAGCACTTGTAAGTTATTTATTTCTTAATCTTCCCATAAAATAAAGCATGTATTTTTCGGGCCAATTAAATCCACCACTGGCATGTACTCATTTAGACCAACATCATTCCACTTCCTCTTGTTTTTTGTGATCCTTTTCGGTTGGAGCAATTCATGAAGGTATGTTTTTTTTTTTTTTCTCTGTCAGATTTGCATTATAATGAAAACTTCATTTAATGAAGAATTATATTGGATAGATATGACATGAGTAGTTGCTGATTGCTTCGGCATGCAGTTTAACCATCTTATCAAATATATGCCTTTAGTAAATGTCTTTTTTTTCCTTCATGAAATCTCAAACATTATTGCATTTTATATTCCATCTAGAACCAGAAGGGTGAGAAACAATGTAGTCTGTTTTTCTTTTTAAAATAAAAAGGCCGTTAACTTATTTCTGGTTTTCATAGCAAATGTCATTCATATTGTGTGATAGGCTTCTCTGCTATAAAATACTTGTACATTGAAGTATGTCCATACAATTTTTGCCAAAAATCTAGGATGTGCTCTATGTCCGTAGTTTCGCAAAGCTTTTTTTTCTCTGTTAATCATGGTCTAACCTCATACAAGGATATTGCTTGCTTCTTAGCCCTTTATAATCTCTTTAAATTTGTTATGTATAATATCTATGCCAAAAAATAATCTTATTCTTGATATCATAGTTCTCTATGCCCTGTCTATACAGAGATCTCAGCTTTAATAAGTTGACAGGAGAAATTCCAAGTTCCCTCGCTTCCCTGGTTAACGTAGATTTCATGTAAGTTGCAAATATTTTTTAAATATTGTTTTTATATGGTTGGAAGTCTCAATAGATATAATTAGCATCACTAGTTTCAGTTTCTTGTCAAACCTTTTATTTTTCTAGAATGAATTCTTACCCTGTTTGTGGAATCACAACACCATTATCTGTTAGATATCTTACTGCAAACACGCTTACTGGAACCATACCAGGATGGATCTTGAAAAGAAACAAGAATGTGTAAGTGTTTTTGATTTTTCATATCAGCCAGCAATAATACTTTTACCTACAGCTTCAGTCTGTCTGTTTTATGATGTTTGACTGCTAGTATGTCTTGGACCTTTCACAAACTTTCTAACTAACGATACATATACATTTCTTTTTAACTTGCCGGAAGCATTTAGACATGTTAATTCCTTCTTTTTCTGTACAAAGGATGGTACGGTATCTGAATTTAATATGCTTAAATTGAGCGTTTGTGAGATTACCTATTTCTAAATCCATGTGAAATGACTGTTCCTTCATAATTTTCTTGTTAAAGGACTTGCTGCTTTTATGGTGGTACACTTGTTTTTTTAGTCCAAGAGGGTGTAGTTGTTTTACATATTGTTTGGATCGAGGGTACATGGGGTTCATAAAGGAAAGGGAGGGGAGGGGAGGGTAAAGAATAAACTCCAGTTTGGTAAAGAATAAAGTTACAACCGCTTTATGAACCGAGTTGGGGTGTAACAGAGGGGAAGATTCATGCTTAATTTTTATTTTCCTAACTTATCTTTAATAAAATTTTAAAGTTACAACTAGATCATTATATACTCTATCTTTCCAATCGCTCCTTTACTCTTCGCACAACTCAAAAATTCTATAGCCGTACCTTCGCCCGCAGGCTGCTCCTCACGCAAATCCAGATATCATGATCTTTAGAAGGCAGATTCCAGTGACAGAGATTCACGATCAAAATATCACAAACATTAAATAGTACATCTATTAATGAGAAAGGACATATTTGTCAAAATATATAAAAGTTCTTCTACCCCTTCCTTAACCCCTCTATCCAAACAAGGATAAGATATGTACCTTTTTTTACCTTTCCCCTCCCTTTCCAAATAAGGGTTCATTAATTCCCTTACCCTCCCCTCCCTTTCCCTCCATTACTCTTCTCTCTCCTCCCCTTATGAACTCTCGTGTACCCCCAATTCAAACAAAGCATTAGTCATTTACAAATCATGCATATTCCTTATCTTGTGATTATCCGGCAAAACAAGTATATTTACTATCTTTGTGCGTATAAAAGTTTTAATGCACTGCAATCATCCATGCATATTTACTAAATAGAAAGTTTTGGTGCAGTTGTTAGTGCACGTCTTAGGTTGGCATACATGCGTGCACATCCGCACCTATCTACTATAATGGAAAAGGCTTTGAGCAGGCCTCAATTGAATGGCCCCAATACCCTAGTATTAAAAAATACAAAAACAATCCACACACCTAACTTGAAAAAAAGAAAAAAATTGATACTTCTTTCCCACATGCACCCCAGCCCCACTGATCTTTTTGTTTTTTTCAAATGACTTGATATCTTTCCATATATGATCAGGTTCCCTTGTTCTAGGTTCATATGGAAATCAAAGTTTTTGAACTTTCCTTCATCATCTAGAATTCTCATGTATTCAAGACTCTTCTTAATTAAAACTAATGCTTTTTAACTAATTAAAGATCGTTTTTAATTAAATAGGTTATATATAAAATAATATTGTAAAAATATTTTAAAAATAAAAGAGTACGTTCTTGCATGTCTTAGTCTTAAAAGTCATAGCCATCCATGATCCATGCACAGTGACTGTGCACGTGCATCGCATGTGCCTCAACTCTAGTACATAAGTAAATGTATAGATACACTTACATGCATATACGGACATGAATGTGGGCATTCATTTGCACACATTACATAGATACATATGAACATTGTATACGTTTTTATGTATATCAAAGAGAAACCCCTACCAAATAATTTAAAATGGATGTCAATAATGTTCTTTCATTGACAAGCATGATTGTGGAGGTTCTTTAATTTGGACTAGGTAACTTGCAATATGATGTGAGGACACCGATATGGGCATTAAGCCATAATGAATCTTAAGATTTCCATGTCCTCAAAATGTGTATTATGGCAGAATACGTCATGAAGGACAGTTACAATTTCTTTTTGAATTTTTTCAAAATCTAACCCCTGCTAAGAAGGCAAAAAAATCCTTGCTTTCTTTCTTAAAAATATGCATGATCTCCAACTGTAGACTAACCAGATCTTGCTAATTGTTGGGGGCCTTCAGATATAAACTAAAGCCTAACTTTCACCAAGAATATAATTGCCTCGACTGTATGCATATTGGCTCCAGAGATCAAGTTATGATCTATCAAACTATGACAGGTAGCAAGGCTTACCTTATTAGAAGTTTAGGGTATGCCTTTAGTGTCTTGTATACAAGAAAGGTTTCAGTTGAAAGCAAGAAGGCAAGGTTTATACGGTATTTTTCTGTTATATTTTATTCAGAAGTACCATTCAAACAGTTCTTGCCTAATGGAAATTAAATAAACAGAAAAAAAAAACATTTAAATTTACATATGCCTCTTACATGTGGGATCCTATCTTCTAGACTTTGTCAAATGCAAGATTCCTGTCATTTTTATGTCAATAACTGTGCTCTTGCAATGTCACTTTCCCCTATTCATGACAATGTGTGGCCACAATCATTATTTTGTTATTTCACATTAACTTTTGGATATATATGAGTTGCATGAGCTCTATATGTGGTGCAGCTGAGTTTTATCAATGGAAGTAGCTGAATATATGGATTCAGTCACATGTACAAATATCTGGGGCCTAACATCTACCTTCATGAGTGCTTTTTCTTCGAGCTTAATTTATGCTGAAGCTAGACATCTTACAATTATTAATAATACCAAACAAAGACCGAGTCCTACCACAGAAGCGGTTCACTATAATCACTAATATATCTGGATTAATGTATGTGATTAAATTGTTTGGATTGAGGGTCCAATTTTGCCAACTTTGCATATATGATTTCATAAGATCTCTGCACGCTTGCTTGCAGAGTTGGAGTGATTATTTATTATTTTCTATTTCATTGTTCTTCTATCAGATATTGACTGTTAGTCTTGAAATCCAGGGATATTTCTTACAATTACTTCATGGTGGGAAGCTCAGGCCCTACTCAATGTCTTGACGGGAGTGTGTAAGAATGCTTTCTCTTATATTTTGCTTGCCTCTAACATGATTTTTTTTTTTTCCTTTTTCAAACTATAACTCCTGATTAATGCTTTTCAGTAACACAGCAGAGTGCTACTCACCAGCAGCAGACAACATGTAAGATTATCTTGAGCTGTCAAATAAATTTATAACACACGTGAACAGCATCTTTAGTTAACCCAGTATTTTCTGAACCCTAGCTCTGTTCTCTTACTTTTATTTATATCTTCTCATGTAGTAGTACAGTAAATTCATGCCTAAAGAGGAATTTCCCCTGCAGTGCTTCCAACAAACAATGTAAGTAAATCAAATTCATTATTCAACTCAAATCCTGATCCAAAGTTTTCCTTTCGTAGTTATTAAATCAATCTTGTTTATGATCACATTAATTTCCATGCTTCATCTGGTAATCTCATTGACACACATTTTGTAACACTTGCTTCTGTCTATCTCATTGAACAATGTAATTCACAATAAACTTTTTTAACAACCAAAATGAGGCGGGAAACACTCAAAAAGTCATGAAGTTCTACTGAGATCTGTTCATTCTCTATTAGAGAAAGAGAGAGACAATAAGGTTATACTTCAGCATCCAATGATGACTGATTTATGCCTGAAAAATAAAAAACCATTTTTTCCAGAATATCGCCTAAATAAGTGGTTGTCCACACAATTATGTAAGCCAGATCCCCTCTTCTATTACATGGTCTTACCATGATCTTATGAACAGATCAGCACTCCTTGCACATCAATTGTGGAGGTCAAGAAACAATTATCAAGAGGACCAAGTATGAAGCAGATACAGAGGAAAGAGGTGCTTCAACGTTTTACTTAGGTCCAAACTGGGCATTTAGCAGCACAGGGGACTTCATGGACAATGATGCGAATGCGGACAATTATATTGCTACAAACACATCTATACTCACCATGCTCCATCCAGAACTTTATACAAAAGCACGCCTTTCTCCTGTTTCACTTACCTATTATGGCCTGTGTATGATGAATGGAAGTTACACTGTGAAACTCCACTTTGCAGAAATAGTTTTCACAAATGACAATACATTTAGCAGCCTTGGGAAGCGCTTATTTAATGTTTTCATTCAGGTAATTAAAGTACACATATTTTCCCCATTTAACCTTTGGATTAACTAAACATAAAATTTATAGTGGTTCTAAAATTTGCTCAATGCAGGGAAAGATGGTATTGCTGGATTTCAACATTGAAGATGCAGCTGGTGGACCTGGAAAACCAGTTATAAAGACTTTTATAACAAATGTCACACACAACACCTTAAAGATACAACTCTACTGGGCTGGAAAGGGGACGACAGGCATTCCAACTAGAGGAATGTATGGTCCTCTGATATCAGCTATCTCGGTGACACCTAGTAAGTTCTGTAATTTTCAGTGGCTTTTGCTGTTGCACTCTATTACTGCCACGAAACTTGATAATGCAGTCAAATTTTTTGACATAACCTTGTTTTTATCATTCAGATTTTGATATTCGCATAGATGTCGGATCTCCTAGCAGTAATAGAATACATACTATCATTGTGGTTGTGGTCATGGTTTTGGGGATTTTCTTGGTTCTGTTTGCTCTAGGCATTTGGAGGAAAAGGAGGTTATGGCTTAATTCCATGTACAAAGGTATTGAAGGTTATCACATTTAGTCCCTACTCTGATTCTAGCAATTCATTGTATTGCTGCTTCCTCATTATACTCTTAAGTGATCAGCTGATACTACATACTTATATGATGTCAATAGACGATCGATATCTGCATTTTTGTTTTGAGAAAAGGCCAACTAGATGCATATTATATGAAGTTCACGCTCGGTATGTGATTCTCAGTGTTCATACATTCCAATTCCAAGTTATTATGTCTCTTTTTATGTGCATGTGTTTCTCTGCGTGTATGGTTGCTTTTATGGCCTCCATGTGCATGAGAGTTCAATTGCTGGCTAATGCACTAGTATTTTAGCATAAATAATTAAAAGACGAAAAGAAAACTTTTCACGGAAGAAGAAGACAAAACTTCAGTTAGACTCTTACTATTTCATGTTGTGATATCATATTCCTCTAGAATTCCTCAAAAGGTTAACTAACATGGATGCATCTGGGAGAAATCTATTAAGAATATAAAGTGTACAACCGCACCTCCATCTCAAACTGTTCGTACATGATATTGAGGTTGACCTTCTAATCTAGGAAATCTGCATACAAACGAACTTTTCATTCAACTATAGTAACATGACACCATCTAGGAAAATGGGTTGGTTGTGATGAGGATAGCATATGAAAGTTTGTGGCAAGAGGAATTGTGATTGTAGAAGCAAGAAGAGGGCAAGAGGAAGGCAAGAGTGGAGAAATAAAAGAAGAGGCATGAGGAGAGAATGGAACTTGCTCTAACTCAGAATCAGCACTCTGCCTCAGAAACGAGTCATTGCTTTGGAAGTAGCACCAAGGAGCCTCTGCCTACCTCCAGAATTTGTAATGCTGAATTGACAACTAATCAGAATTTTGCCAAGAATTGGAGCACAAAATGCGCTATTTAACGAACAAATTTTATTTGCATATATGAAAAACCGGGTGCAAGACTTATATTTACAGGTTTGAAGGCTTTCTCTATCGAAGACATTGGTGATCCCTGGGGTACTTACGAAAAATAATGACATTCTAGTGCTAAAATCATCTAAGACTCGAGTGAGTGATTGGATGCCATGTAAGATAGTTTCGAGTACATCAGATACCAGCCTGACGGCATCAGATTCAGGAATCATGTTAACCCTCTGAAGACTCGTTCCAAGTTGATGTCTTCATTTTATTTTTTTTTTCTGCATGTTCTCTTCCTTCATCATCTCTTAGCTTTCTTCTTCCTTTCCAAATATCATCCTTCTCCCTAGGCCTCAGCATATAATACTCGAGTACCCTTTCTTGATTGGCATATCAGATATAATGATACAGATGTAAAAATTTGGTTCAAGAGAATTCAGGTTTCCAAGTAGGGATTTTGTTTTGGATTAAGTGAAACTATCACTGTTATAAATGTAGTAATATTCTTAATATTGTTTAATTTTCATGAGATTAATTTTTTACTTTTACACTGTTCCTGTTTTCAAGGCAGTGAATAATCATTGATGCATGGATGAAACTGATAAACAATATACTAATCTTGACTGCTCAAAACCCTTTAGAAGGGCGCATTTCCATGTGTTGATGATACTCAAACAAACTTCCTTTGTTTTTGTTCCATGAAATGTCATGCACTGGACATGGGTTATGCATCTTATAGTGTTGAAAAGGTGAAGGAAAATGAAAACTTGAATAGCTTATATTTTATTTCTCATACATGAATTCTGCTTTTTTAAGTAGATCTAAGAGGCCTTGACCTACAAACTGGATCCTTCACCTTGCGACAAATTAAAGCAGCAACCAAGAACTTTGATGCTGAGAACTTGATCGGGGAAGGCGGATTTGGTTCAGTTTACAAGGTAGTAATGATATCTTATTTATATATTCTTATTTCCTGAGGCATAGTATGACATCATAAGTCCTCTATATTTGAACTACCTTCTTTATTAAACTATATTCTCCTTGAAAGTGTAGGGTCTGCTATCAGATGGAACTGTAATTGCTGTGAAGCAGCTTTCGTCTAGATCTAGACAAGGAACTCGTGAATTTGTGAATGAAATTGGCATGATTTCTGCATCACAACATCCTAATCTTGTGAAGCTTTATGGATGTTGTACTGAAGGAAACCAATTATTGCTTATTTATGAGTACATGGAAAACAATTGTCTTGCACGTGCCTTATTTAGTACGTCATCTATTTTGTTCCCTTCTTTTTTCTCTGGTTGCTTTTTTGTCTAAGCTATTGAGTTGTGTGATGCGGTTAGATCAGAACAGATAATTATCAATATGTTGTACAGGTAAAAAACCAGAGTGCAGATTGAAATTGGATTGGCCAACAAGACAAAAGATTTGCCTTGGCATAGCTCGAGGCCTGGCCTATCTTCATGAGGAGTCCAGATTGAAGATTGTTCACCGAGATATCAAGGCCAGCAATGTACTGCTTGATAGAGATCTCAATGCGAAGATTTCTGATTTTGGTTTAGCAAAACTCTATGAAGAGGAGAATACCCACATAAGCACTCGAGTGGCTGGAACTATGTAAGTATTTCTTCTTGAATCGTTAAAATGACTTTTGAACAAATTTGCACCCACAGTCATTGTTGATGGACTGGTTATTCAAGCTTTATCAGTTAGGATGCAACTTTACCATGGTGACCAACTAATTTCATCACAAGCTAGGAAAATGATTATACCTATCTAGATATTTATTATAGTAATGAGAAACCTAGATTTGGGAGAAAATAATGAGCTTTGATGCAACTCTTATTACATCCTAGTCAAGAATACCTCTAATTTTCAGCACTATAAATTTCAATATCAGCATGTGCCAGCAATTATCTTTAACCATTATTAATTTTGTGAACAATGGTTTCTCACAATATAAAGGTTCATCACCAGTGTTACCAAAAAAAAAAAAGGTTTATCACCAGCGTTACTATTATGTGGTTTTATCCTTATTCTTTTGGCATTTCTAATTATTTATGTAGAGTATGCTAGTTTTCAGTGATTGTTAGCATATCAAGTTTAGTATGGCTATTATCGATGAACATAATTTGTAAATGACTAATTTACTTGATGATCCATTATCAAATTCTGGTTTGTAACTGAAAAACTGAAGAATTCTAAATTCTTTCTAAAAATGTTTTGTCTTCTTCAAACTCTCAAGAAAATCCATTGAAAGGTTTTGGCGGTACAATATTTTGCCTGAGACAAGGCAAGCTTGGCTTGACGCTTAACAATCTGTTACTTGGAAGTACATTTTCTCTTTCTTGGGCATGGTGTCATCAACACTTTTCTTGTCGAATATTAGGAATATAACTAATGCAATTTTGTCATATTTTGATTCTTTCAGAGGTTACATGGCTCCTGAATATGCAATGCGAGGTTATCTAACCAGTAAAGCAGATGTTTACAGCTTTGGAGTAGTTGCTTTAGAAATTGTTAGTGGAAAGAGCAACACTAATTATAAGCCACAAGAAGAATTTGTCTATCTTCTTGACTGGGTAACTTTAGCCCTTTATTCTTTTCTTCAAACCTTTATTCTGTTAACTTAATTTTGTTTTGTCTTTGATATTCAAGAAAGCAATTTTAGTTCTGCTCCCTTTTTATGAACAGAGTTTCAAATTATACTTAGTATGATTGGATGTATATAATTGTACACATGATTCAAAGAACCATTATATTTACTTTGTGCTTTCTTGGCATCCCAGGCACAGTTCTACAGGAGAGGGGGTCCCTTTTGGAATTGGTAGATCCAGACCTTGGATCAGAGTATTCTAAGGAAGAGGCAATGGTGATGCTGAATGTGGCTCTCTTGTGCACTAATGCATCGCCCACGCTGAGACCTACGATGTCAAAAGTGGTTAGTTTGCTCGAAGGACAAGCTCCTCTCCAGCCTCTACTTTCAAACCTGAGCATCTCAGCAAATGGTACGAGCTCTAGCGGAGTGAGAAGAAACTTTTGGCAGAACCCATCTGAGAACCAGGCAATGTCAGTTGATGCATCAGATATTGATTTATCTGAATCAGCACCCAGTAATGATGGAAGCCTGCAACTTCTAAGAAGACGCATATAGGTCTAATAAACAGTTATTTGTTTAGGACGATCCAGCATCTAAAAACTCATGCCTTGCGTCCTAAATCCTGACTACTGTTTAGATGAGAAGCCAAAGAGAATGAAGCAGAAAAGCTAGAGCACAATCGCTGCATCCAGAGGATATTAGACAGCATCGAATGACTGCATCAGTGCTGCTCGCATTTAAGCATGGCAACTCAATGCTTGTAAAATATTAACCATTAGTTTTAAGTGAAAATTTTCATATTGGTGAAGCCTAAAGTCCTTACAATGGCTTGAACTTGGTAAACTTGCAAAGAAAAGCTGAGAATAAAACTAGAAGCAGCCGTTAAGGTGTGTCAAACTTGAAAATTAAAGTGTGCAGGCTATGCATGAGATAGTACCTTGACAGCAACTTTGGTTGGGAGCAACATTCATATCTCTGGTTACGAACAGCCATCAAATACATGGCAGTGATCAGGAGTCATAAAACATTTGCAGTTTTGACGGAACATTCATAATTTCCAAATAATGATGGGAAACACCAAACTTTAGATGTGGATGCACCTGCAAATGTATTGATTTATTTAAGCTTGCATCATACATGGAGAAAATGAATTCAACTTGGCCACCAGCAGCAGTTGAGATAAACCGATAGTGCACATAAACATTATCAGGAGGCAAGAAACAGGTTACAGAAATTTTTAGAACTCTTAAAATGAACATGCTGACCATAGACCTCTCCACTCTGACTATGGAATTTTTTTAAAAAAATCCTAACGTCCGTACAACATGAACAATCTGCCACTTATATCTGCAGAGAGCACCACAAAATCTACTTCCTTGCTTGTATTCTCTTGTCCCTTATAGGAAGAGGAATAGGCTTTTGGGCCTCATGTGGATGATCTGGGCCTTTGTACACTTTGAGGTGCGTGAATAGAGTTCTTCCGAGCTGCACAAAGCAGAAGTTAAATTCTGGTTGGAGTGTCAAAAAGATTGGCTTTCAACTTCTTGCCAAGTTGAACTTTCTCACAAGTCTTACCAATAAAAAAAAATGGAACCTAGAGTCCTTTGAATAAATAATACAAAGATGAGAAGTTCCACAAAAAAAAAAAACTCCAAATGTGACAAATATTGAAAATTTAAATTGTTGATTAAACCAGTGATTCATTTAAAGGGAGTTGTTTGCCTACAAACTAATATAGAGATACTTTAATGATGCAGACTGTAGACATGATTTACCACCCACAAGAAACAATAAAAGAGCATTAAAAATAAATTTGAAAGTAAAAAAAAAGGTATGCAATCAGATCCTTCATAAGCATCAATCATCAAGTACAATGTACGTCATGGTAACAATGCCAAGATGCCATCAGTTTTTCTTGGAGAACATAATAATGAATACATAGATCATATGCCAAAAAAAGAAAAAAAAAAAAGAAACACACACATTCCACAAAAACCTGGTGCAAGACATAAACAATTTATAATGGCCCTCTATATATTCAGAAAATGGGCTCTAGTCAACGAACCACAAAAAGGAACCAGTACATATCATGCCAACCTATGGAAAGGCAATGTTTATGAATCAAATCTGAAGTAAATGCAATACTTGGAATCAAATTCTCAAAAACCACCATTGTCCTTTTATCTTCATGGCAGGAAAAGTGCCACATTGAGCTTCTGATACATCAGCAGTCCTATTCTAAGTGAGAACCAAAGTAGAAACCAGTAATGAGTATTGTCCAGCCTCTGAACATTTGATGAAATCCTCTCACAGAGTAGTTTCACAAGCCGCAGCAGATTTTATGATTCATAAATATGATTAGTTAAAATCTCTAGCTTTCTTCTCTTCCTTTTTTTTATGTAAAAGGCAAAGGTTAGTCCTTCACATTCAATGAAAAAGAACATAATGTCATCCTCTTACACAGCAGTTTTTTCTAGCAGAGTAACAAATATATTATGATCCATAAATTGGATGGTAGATCTCTAGCTTTTTCTCTCACTATTGGCATTAGTCCCTTGCATTTCAGGAAAAGAATATGATAGATATTAAATTTTTTTCTTACCCTCCCTTTAGGAAGCATGCCCCGCACAGCATGTTCAATTATTCTTTCAGGAATTCTCTCTTGAAGTTGATCAAATGTCTCCACTTTCATACCACCTGGCCTTCCTGAATGCCTCCTGTAGAGCTTTTGAGTCCTCTTTTTACCAGAAACTGCTACTTTTTCTGCATTGACCTGTGTTCAGTGCAGTCAGAATAATTATGGATGCTTTTTTTGTATACATATATATGTATGTTTATGTATCTATGAATGCATTTTATACATTTTTGTGTGTGTATATAAATACATACACACACACACACATACATATATATATATATACACACATATACATACATACATACATACATACATACATACATACATATATATATATATATATATATATATATATATATATATATATATATATATAGCACATATGTATGTGTGTGTGTGTGTGTGTGTTTCTTAACATATCCTAGTAGCATCATGTCTTACTTCTGCAAGATTTGCCTTATCGGCCTATTCATATCCGTGCTTGCTTCATGGCTCTAGGTTATTTGTAGTTTGAACCATTGTAGCAGGCACTACTGTCCATATCACAAGCAGGTTAGAGAGTAACAGTTAATTAATGAGATGAAAAGAGGGGTGCCAGCAGTATCAGAATTCAATTGGAATAAATTCAAAACACTCCAAAATCTCAAACTAAGTGAACTACTGAGATGTAGTTTGAGTGGGAATATAAATAAAGAAGACATTCCGACCAAGACCAATGACCAAAAAGACACCAAAACAAGTCAAATCTTCATGCCCTCAAATAATATTTTACATACTAACGGAGATACAATAAGGGTTTTTGAAATTGGAGTGCTTTTTGCATTTTTTGTGATGCCACTGGCAAATGAGAGGTAAGGAGATAATGTAAGGTCGACATAAATGCCATATGCTAAGCAGAAGGAGCTTCATGTGCCTATAAGATGTGGGCAGGCCTTGGGACAATGGTAAGGCTGCTGCATCATGACCTTGGTGTCATGGGTTCGAAGCATGGAAATAACTTCTCTAGACACGAGAGCAAGGCTATATACATCCAACTCTCCAATGGGACACCCTTTTTTTAGTTGTATACAAGATAATGGTTAATATCCAGATTCTAGATACTATGTGATGCAAACATAGACAGTGGCCAATTGAAATGGCATGGCACGTGTATCGTGTAATAAAGAATAGAATGGGTCATAGTATGGAAAGAGAGAAGATTTTGTCACGAAAAGTTAGGGAATTGTAAGGAATGATTCCACAAAATTTATGCTAGATCAACAGGACAAACAGATCATTAGGTGGTGGAGTTCATGCGCGCCCCCCCCCCCCCCCCCCCTCTTTTTCTTGATCATTCAGGGCCTTAAAAATAGTAATAATACATATCTAGAATTTTAAATGACTTCATAGGTTGTAATCTATCATTATGTTATAATTTATAATAGTAGAGAATTGTACGTGACTGTATGCCCAATTAATCTCAATATCTAATTTCAAAACCCATTCAATGCATTGATGTTCAAACAAGATTAGGGTAGCACCATACACTGTTGGCCAATACACTGATGTTGATTCAAATCTTTGATTCAATTCAATTAGAAAAGTATATTAATTTAAGTTCCTTTATAATTTGTATCTTTTTGTATTCTCGTTAAAAAAAAATTAAAAAAAAAAGGACAATACAAGCTATTAAGGTACACAATTCACTTAAGATAAAAGGTATTCAAGGCTTATTCCCTTGCGTATCATATTTTTTGAAGGAAGGCAAAGTAACATGGTTGTGCATAGCTACCATGATTTACACAAAGTAGGATCTGCAATAAAAGATAATTAACAGAGGATAAAAGCAATTTTCTTCAGAAGGTCACAATAAATCCAGAATATGGCTTCCCCTACACAAATATCAAGAGAAGTCCTATAGTGACCCATTCACATGCAAAAGAAGGTACAAATGTAAACCAAACTAAATAGAGTTTCTAAATCAACATGGGAACCTATAAAACTATTCTGATAAAACTAAAACTTGCACAACTTATTACAGATTCAAAATCTGAGACTTTTATATCAAAACTGCTAGAAAATTTCTATACTTGCCCTGACCAGGACTCCCAATTGAATCAAAAAGTTGCAGTCAAATACCTTACACAAAGTTTGACCAAGATTTTGACAAATCTAACAGGCCAATGAGTATAAATTCAAAATTATAGGTCACATGGCTTGAATTTAGCTTCCTAGCAATCATCACATGCACAAAATGCATAAGTTCCCATCTAGTTATGCCTCTAGGCATGCCTTAAGCTCAAAGACAAAAACCGCAGATTGTATTTAATCATCTAGTAACCCTTCTCAAAAAGATGCATTTCATATGCCAGATAGAAACAAGGATTTCTATGAAACCAAGCATGCCTAATGTGTTGATGACTGGTGACAGATAAGAAATGATCATTAAAATGCATCACAAGTCAGAAGTCATAAGTGTACAGCATTACAAACTGTAAACCCAAAAAAAAAGTCCTTGCAGGTTGAATGTTGACTGGGTGATCTGTGCATGTGACAGCTGGCAAACAGAAACCCAGACCAAATACTGGTTGATGCATTATACATACCACAATCACGTAGGCCCCCATGTCCACACTAGGAGTGTAGGTTACAAGATTCTTTCCTCTGATATGTATTGCAATGGTTGATGCCAGTCTGCCAAGAATTTTGTCCGTTGCATCAACTATATACCATGTTTTTTCTGTGGTTATATGATCTGCAGCCTTAGGATACCAAGTTTTGTTCCAAATGTCCTGAAAAACAGTGCATACATGTGGTGTCAAACACAAAATGACCAAAAGTGTTTTTTAAAAAAAAAAATGAAGAACAAGCTTTACTACAAAGATGGAGCTTTTGAATGGAAAGAGCATTCGTGACTTCCATAATAAGGAAACATACCTTCAGAGTTCATCAAGCTTAAAAAATAAATAGAAGTACATAATAAGGCCAGAACCTAAATATAAATAAATGAAAAGGCACCTACAGCAAATATAGTTTGGATTATGCTATAATTGTTTTCGATTCACACAAAACAAATAGACATATGTTAATAGGCCAAACATAAAGACTGCTGAAGAACCAGATGCCCCCTCCAAAAATGTGAGTTTTACTTTCATAATTTTGATTCACAGAGAACATGCCACACAACATGCCCAAAAATGGAGAAAAAAAATCAAGATACAACATCAAGATAGGTGTTGACTTTGAGGAAACAAGCAAACACTAGAGCAGCAGAAGATAACTGGTGATAACCAAAAAGATGTTAAACTACAGCAATGATTACATAGAAAACCTAGAGTTTTGAACATCGAAACCCGGATATGACTTAATATACAGGTAATTCACCATTACATAACGCAAGAGGGAAATATAAACATCACATGACATTGCACAAAGTAACCAATTAAGCTGACCAAACACTGAACCACATAATAGGAAAAGATCTCAGAGTTATAAACATTAATAAAAATTAAATGTTTCCAAAAAAAAAAAAAAGAACCAGCAAACAGACGTGACAAAATTAAGAAAATGAACTTTTGCATTTCAAAGCACAAAACATGTTTAGAGGTATGCTTAGGGGAAACCTCTAATGTCAATACAAGCATTTTCGTAGACCATTTTGTGGCTTTCATCCATGTTATCTAAGGTCTTCCCCTATTAATACTAATAAGCCCTTCTCTGTATATTCAAGAACCTCTCCTCTAGTGGCTTCTTCAAATTTGTGTAACATATCTCTACCATCCCAGAGGATACTGTGTGCTCAATCATCGCCTCTAATATTTCTTTCTCCACTCTTTCCTTTCCAGTTTTACCAGACATCAATCTCAACATTTGGGGGCAATGAAAAACCCCCTAATCTTATCATACAGCGAGGCCTCTTGACATCTCCCTGAGTATGCAGGGCAAATCCATGCACAAATAACTCTCACTAAAAAGAAACAGTTAAACCAGGCTCAGATCTTCATCTCGAAGAAGGTCAAGATTCCAAATTCGCGATAAACTTTGTCTATAGGCCTTCAAGAAGTCATCTTTCCTATCAATTTAGTCATCATAGAAGAAAGTATAATATCAAGTTTCCAAGAATTTCTAGGAGTTCCCAACATCGAAAAACATCAAATTTCCAAATTAGCAAAGATTTCTCCATCAGAGGCCTCCAAGATCACTTCTTTCCCACTATTTTTGGACTCATCTCGTTCAAAAAGCAAGGAAAAACAAGAGTTATTTCACTACATTGTATGAAAACCGTAAAAAAAGAAAGCAAGGAGCCAGAGACGGAGGGATTACGGGGCCGTTGATCTCGGACTCTTCGTACATCCACCGGTTCTCCCTGGTGACGACTGCGACCTGCTTCTCTTGGCAGCGGACCTGGAGGCGGTTCCTCGAAGGGAGGGAAGCGATTCGAATCGAGGGTTTGGCGACGGCGAAAGCGAGGTTAGAGGGAGCAAGAAAGGGGGTCTTGGGAGGGCGGCGGCCGTGGGAGAAGAGAGCGAGGGGTTGCTGTGAGAGCGGACAGCCGGGAGGAAGGCGGACGTTGGAATCGCCGCTGCCATTTTCTCTTCCTCTGGTGGAAGGATTGGAATGGTGGGGCGTTTGGCTCTGAGATTTCTCTTCTTTTGAGTTGGCTCTTGGCGGTCCAATGGAGAGAAGACGGGGAGTGGATAATGGAGATAGGGTCACCTTCGGTGAGATTTCTTGGTTTCACCACAAAGCGTTCATGAATAAACTAATCATTTTTATCTGGAACAAAATTACCCGGCTAAGCGGACTAACCAACTTTATTTGAAATACTGCAAAAATCTTATTCTTTTTGGTCTTACAAAAACTTATTTTATATGTTTATTTTTCTAGTCATCTAGCGAAACAACATTTGCAATTATTTCACAGCATTTGCAATTATTTCAGTTTATTCCAGTTTTCAACGAAGTAAAATTTTAAATCAATTTACAAAATAAAAAAAATAAAGTAGAATTAAAAAAAAATATGAAAAGACTAAAATTATAGATCTTAGTAGGAGGCACAACAGCATGCCGCCTATGATAGATAGATGAAGGATGGGAAAAGTCGAGAGGATAACTAAATAAAATCTATGAGAGTTTATTTTTTAAATAAAATCATTGTCAATAGATGGTTCGAATAAATTATATTAAAAAAAAAAAGCTTCGTAATAAGTACCTTTAAATTTTCATTATTCATAGATCAAACTAATCAAAAATTTAGATCTTTTTTTAACAAATTGATTTTCAGATATCAAAATATAAGTAAGTGCCAAATGACCCAATCTAAAGAAACACTTGAATCCTTCTATTTTGTCTCAAATAAGTATTGCTTAACGTACCCCTCGGCATGCTTGAAGGAGCACCGAACTCGGGTTTACATATGGCCATACATGGGACTAGGTGGTTTATGAGGGACTTGATACTTCATTTCATTCTCAGAGGCTCACAAAAAAAACCAAATTAGGCATCCTAAAAGACATGGGAAAGGTTTTTTTCTCTTTCTCACAATCCCGTTCTATGTAGATCTCTCTGCCCCATCTTCTAAAACTGTCTTCTCTATCTATTATTTCAAGACTAGCTTGATCAATATTTGGTTGTTAATAAAATTATATTTAAATCTAAATAATTAAATATGATATAGCTCCACTCTTTTATTTTTACAGTAAAAAAAATTATTTTATTTTATTTTTAAATTTTAAAATATAAATATGTCTCTTATAGTTTTAAAATATAAGTGTGATAATAATAGATAAAGTGATAATAGTGATGGCAAAGATAGTTGAAACCGTATTAATGATGGCAACATAATAATATGAGACATCGATGATGTAATAATAAAGTAATGATGATAATGCTACGGTAAAAAGCATAGATGTAATGATAATAAAAAAATAATTAAATTTGATACCAACAATAATTTTAATGATAATTATGGATGTGCCAATAATAATGATAGTGTAGATGATGATGATGATGATGATGATGATAATAATAATAATAATAATAATAAATAATAATAATAATAATAATAATAATAATGTGGTAACGACGGCAACAACGATGCCAAAGATAGCACCGGTGCTACCAATAAAAACATAAATTTTTTATTTTTAAAAAAAATAAAAATTTATTTTTATTTTTCAAGGCATAGAAAATTCAAATAAAGATTTAAAAAATCAAAAAAATTATCTCAATTTTACAAATTTATTTTAAAATTTTAAAAAATTGCCACCCAGATGGTTTCTCGCATCATTCAGCCAATCATCAGCTCACGTATATGAAAACTACAGGTCTGCCTGCGTTCACATCCAAGTCCATATGGGTCCAAACACATCCGACACATTCCCCCACCGCAGCCATCACTGAGAAACGGAAAAAATAAATAAAGAGAACCATACAAATTAAAAGAGCATCACGCAATGCACTTCATTAAGTCTATGACAAGGAAATTATCTGGGTGATGGTAATGATCTAAATCCGATATAAAAATTTTTATTTAAATGGACTGATAATTAGGCCCCCACTTTTGAACGATGCGCTTCTATTGTGACAAACAGTAATATGCACAACTACAAAGCACAATATCACAGTAAATATTTTATAGATTGTATTGTATGCTTTTCATGATTCCATTTCTTGCTTCTTGATCATAGCTTCCAAATTATCACATAAATAACAAGCAAGAAATATTGCATGCATCAGCCATACAGGAAAATGAAAAATAGAAAAGAAACAAAATAAAATAACTGCATAAGAACTTGCTTCAGACATCTAATCATGAAAGTTTGCTGAAACTGCCACCTTCAAAGATTTCGCATCAGTCTTGCAATTAAGATACAAGGACCAAATAGATGCTTATGTATTGTATCATACACTTTTCCTGCAGTCTACACCCTGGACCCTGACAGCCGCCGCCTTGTTGCATTTGAAATTGCCAGCTGACCAAGCTTGTCAGTCTCAGCTGATAAAGTTCGCTCTTTGAGAGACATATAATGGCGAAGCCACGTGCCCTTGTAGACCTAGAAGATCAGACAGGATAATGAAAGAAAGCAATTACAGACATGTTAAGTGCATTATTTCCAGAAACAAGTTGATCTTTTCCTGGAAGAAATAGCACAAGTTTATTGAAAGACTGCAAATGCCAATGAAAACTAAAAGAAGGGTTTCAGCTGTCAAAGCAGCAGCAGATAATGCTTCGAGAAGGAACATGGAGAGGCGCCTCTTCCATATAAAACATTGATTCCATACAAATAAACGCCTGGTATCCCCCTTTAGGAGAGAAAGGACAGATTGGTTAGCGTCTCACAGATTTTTAACCGTGCCATTTTTATCAGCTGGCCATTCATGGAACATAATAGGCCCCATAACAGGTTTCTCAAATGAAGTAGGATAATGAAAACTCTTGTAATGAATGCCTCAATATATTTCACGTTGAACCAGCACTCCGACATCATGCATTTCCCCCAGACAACCCATCTCAGATATTCAGCCATATCTCAGATATACATGAAGAAGCCCTTCAGCACCATCTCTGTCCGGTCATCTATTCCACCCAATATGGTAGACTCTTAACCAGTTCAACCAATTTCACTATGAAATCTTAATTTATATGAAAGGGATTGAGATTAGCATCTAATCACAATAAATTTGGAGAAAAAAATCATCTTACAAACTAGTAGTAACAAATATATGACAACCCTGGCAGGTGTGAATATAAATATAATCTTAATTTTAAAAAGGCACACTATAGCAAACCAATAATTTTCTCGACATAAAATATAGCTTTAGAAGAAGGCTCATGCGTAGATACCTAATAAGAGAAAAACAGACAGTTTAGGCTCTCATGCAGTATTTACTAGGATAGTCACGAGTCACATTATATTCAGAATAAGGAGTCCAAATTGCTTTAACCTTCCATGACCATGTGAGGGATGGGGAAGACCAGGATGGCAATTTTGTTTATTTCAAGTTTGCCACAGGCATGGCAACGAGATACTTAAAAGTTACACTCGAAATCCAACAGGATCTGCAATGCAGATCTTGGATACCAAAAAGGCAAGGGAATGAAAATTTGAGGATGAAAGGGACTCCTCATTGCTATCAGACATGTTGACATAGACACTTCCTGAAGAGTAACAGACTAGAGCACTGCCAAATACGACACCAAAAAAAATAGGCATATTTATGGGGTCTATAAGGTAAGACATATATCTAAAAGGACTTGGAAGGAAAGTCAAGATTCCTATACACCAAAATTCTGATACAAAGAACAGAAAAAGACCATCTCTAACTGCCATTAATGAGGCACAGTATTTGCTGGATTAAGGCTTATTGGCCATGTTTTTGGTTGAGTGCATATTGAATGTACTCATCAGAAAACTGATATCAACATTTGTAAACTGTACTCAGGCAAGCTAAGAAAAATATGTATTAGAACACCAAGACAAAAAAAAATCAGTCACTGATATCCACAGGAATGCTGATTATTATATATTTGCATATGTCTCGTAGTGTTTTTTGATCGGAGTTGGAAAGACACTAGAAAATAGAAGCCACCAGGTTCACACAAAGGTTACTTGTCATAAATGACAAAGTTTATGGAACAGAGCCTTGAATGAGTCTACATATTTCTGCCAACATGATGCCCAAAATCCTGGGGACATGCATGTGCAGTCTTGAGTTAACTACTACGAGTTATTCAGTTTCTTTCAGGTAATCCTCTAAAAGAATTCAAAAGATCACAACAATGCGCCGTCCACTCCCTCCCTAACACCTGACATGGCCACCAAAATTGAGTCCATTTGCAAGGACAATCTATTCCCATGTAATTCTTCTCCTACCTAGTGCTATGAAGAATCATCACCTACATCTTCTTTACAAAATGTCCTGAACTTTTCAAAGACCACTATCCTCTTCCCCATTGCAGAACCACCCCTAATATATTTAGACCCAGAAAGCCCTTCAAAGTCAAAGACCTTAGAATTGACACCTGCATTGACTCTCTATTTTAGTTTTTTCCAGATCAACAAAACGAAAATAGAAGAACACAAAAGTAGAAAAGAACTCTAAATAGTTTTATAATCTTCAGGCCAACAACCATGAACACATGGCATTTTCCCATTTTGCTATGAAAGTATACTTTTTGAAGATTACATTAGGAAAGAGGTTAAGGATCGTTTTGATTTATGTTAGTATATACCTGCTGGGGTCTCATGATCTTCGTGTCAGGATCATCAAGTGATTCTCGCCAATGTGCTAAGTATCCAGCCATACGAGGGATTGCAAACAAAACAGGAAAAAACTCCGTCGGAAATCCCATTGCCCTGATTCACAATTAGTTAATTACTTGGGAAACTATCACAAAAAAATGATGCATTTATTCAAACATACCGGTAAATCAAGCCAGAGTAGAAATCAACATTAGGATATAGCCTTCTCTTAACAAAGTATTCATCTGATAACGCAGCTTTCTCCAGTGCAACAGCTACCTGAAAAAAGCACATGATAGCAAAATGAACTCTTGATAGTACTATTATAGTATACTATATGTACCAAAGCTGTAGTCGAAGAGGTCCTTGTAAGAATAAGCCTCCAGTCAAAAAATAGCCATTGGCTTTCTCTAGTTATGGTCCACATGCTGGAACCAACATCGGCGAATCCACATGCCTATTTGGGAATCTGAGTACAAAAATAAACTCAGAGTTCTTTACAAGCAATTTTTGAAAAGAGAATAAAAAGGAAAAAACCAAGTGGTTCCTACACGGAGAGAAGACCATGAGTAAGTTTGGTCCATCTAAATTTGCAAGTGCCACCAAAGAACTTAAATTCTAAGTCACACACTTATGCTCCAATCCCAAAGAAACAAATGCTCTTTTTTTTATTTAAAAAAAAAGAATATATTATCCTGCTCAGACTTGCACATTGACTCTCATACATCCACTTGTCATTACCTCTTGTTTTGTGCACACATCATTTAGCTGATTATCAGACCTACTGCCTTCAATCTTGCACCTCCTCTACCCAAAAAAAAAATTGCTTGCTACATTATCAGACACCAAAACAAGTATACTCAGTGCATAAAGCCAGGCAAGCTTAAGCAATCACAATATTAAGATCATAATAACAACAAAAATATGTCATTTCTGACAATTAGCACAGATGCTTATGATAGGACAGCCACAACCCAGGCATATGTACACAACCTTATCGGTAAAATCTCACTATATAAAGTCATAGAAATATATATTTTCATGTAGAGAAGATAAGAAAACCTCTATGAGAGGATCCCGTCCAACAATTGAGAAGACCTCCTCCGCCAACTTGCGGATAACTTTAGCACGAGGATCATAGTTTTTGTATACACGATGTCCAAAACCTGACATTTTTCGCTTCCTATGTACAGCCATGTTTGGAAAATTCAATGAGAAATAATAAGACTCCATAGGCAGATAACAACTGCTGTTTGGGTAATCATGAAACTGCAAAAGCATGACATACCTGTTTTTCACACCTTCAATAAACTCTGGAATATTCTCCACTGTTCCAATCTCATTCAACATCTTAAGGACAGCCTGCAGTTAACAAATCAAACCAATGTATTAATGACACACAAATGAACATGGTCAAACAGAATTCATAGGTCCACAGACGCAGGCAATTTCCCAGATTGGTTCTGAAAACAACATGATCCAAACTCCAACCTTCAAGTTAGATGAATCTGATAAACTGGACCATTTGGACTAAACTACTGGGCCCAACATGGTAGCTAATAACAGATTTTATACTTCAAAATAGAAAATGTAGCCAAGATATAAACCTGAGAGGATCCTGTGATACATTACATTCTTCCACTGTGCCAGAAAGCTATATGTGACATTATCAACATTTATAATTGATAAAATTTTCCATTCAGCCAAAAAGACCAGACAGTTGAATAAGTTTAGAGCAGACTCATTTAACAAATTTAATCTTCTATTATCCTTTTAAAACACAAAATTTAATTTGTGTGGAACAGTCTTCTTGGCCAAATTAACTCAAATAAAGTTGGGTCTGCCAGAGAATGGCCATTTCAAATCATGCACTCCTCACTCATCTCCAGCTTTGATTAAATAAAAATCATGTGGACTATAAGCTCACAGGATATGGAGTTCTATGCCTACCTCATTTGCCCCACCATGCAGAGGGCCATACAATGCTCCAACAGCACCAGCAATAGCAGTGTAGACATCTACGGCACTGTGATGTCACACCCGAAATGAGAGACAACATTTGAGTGTCAGGGTTAAAATTCTAGATCAGGTTGCAAACCTTGATGCAAGATGCCTTGCAGCAGCTGTAGAGCAGTTCATTTCATGTTCCGCATGCAGTATAAATAGAATGTCAAGTGCTCGAGCAAGTCGAGGATTTGGTTTGTAAGACCTATTACCTCTGCATTTCCAAGAAATATAATGAAGGGACTAAGCTTTCAAGAGTAGCAAGATCATTTTCTTACTCAAGCTCAAATGCATAAGCATCTGCCATGTCAAACAATTTTTTTTTCACTATTATTTAGGTGCTTTAATTATCTTCAAAAGAAATTTATAGATGCATGAACATCTGAACAAGTACTGCGAAGAAGAAATGGTAGCACATCACTTACAAAGAGTCCAACATATACAAGAAGTTCTCTGAATAAGAAAGGTTGTTAGAAGGAAGCACTGGAGGCCTTCCAGTTAATCTCAAATAGGCTGCAGCTGCAATAGTGGGTGCCTGTAGATATAAAATATACAAAATCAATACGTGAGATATTACAAAATCAATGGTTACCTGTATCAAATGGTTGATACCAAGCACATCCATTACATTAAAATTCAAGCCTTATTCCATTTATGCCGGTCAGGCATAACCTTAACCCAGAAGATATTAAGATGAAAACATGGAACTATCCAGACTGGACCTAGTATTTGGATTTCATAAGCTTGCATATAACTTAATCATACAAACAGAAATACAGATTGAAATGGCCAACCCATAAAAAAAAATTGCAAGCCAAAGGGAAAAGAACACAAGACACACCTTTCCAAGTATCCGCACTATCTGCTTGTCCCTCACTTGCTTTGACTGATAAAGACTTTGGCCCTACATAGCAAAAGAATACACACATTCAGGATTCTTCACAAAAATGCTATATGAGTTCATATGCATGTTTAATTGATCACTAATTAGATGTCATATATTGTAAATTAGAAGAAGAAGAAGAAGATTGAAAGATGTCCAATGAATTCTGATAGATCAAGGGATGTCTGGAGATTTAGATGGTGGTTTCAGAAGAAAGGAAAGGGCAACAAATGACAGTACACGAGAGTGAATAAGATGCCATACATCTGGGTAGTCAAGAAGCACAAACATCTACAAGGAGACTTTTTAGAAATAATAACAACAAGCAAAATACCTATATCATTAAATTATGAAGAATATAGTGCTCATTTACAAGGAACAATGTAAAGTACATCCAGCTACATGTTCAGGAAAGAAACACCAAAATTTACTTGCAGAGTCTATTTTTTTCTTTTTTTTTAAAAAAAAAGGTGGCTGGATAATGACATGAAAAAGAAAATTTTTAACAATTTAACTTAACATGTCAATTGTTGTCACCCTCTCAAAAGTCTTTGCAGCTTCATAGGTGCTAGTTTGAGTAATTAGCACAATGTGATCAGCTAGTATCTGGTAATTATATCTGCTGGAACACATGAGCTATGTATACTACATTACAGCTAATCAAAACCAATACATGTCCGATGCATGAGAAAGAAGAAACAAAAGATATTTTGTTTCATAACATGCTTCTCTTACTATTATCATTTTTGGCAGATTTTTATGTTAGCTTTCCACCTCTCTATCTATTGTCAATGAAAAATATATATCCACTCTTCATCTCTTAGATACAGAGGATATAATTTTCATATCTTAAATAACTAAGTGATGAATAAAGAACTAGATTTCTCATCTTGTGGAACCTTTGGCTTTGTGTGGAGGATGGTTCTACCTAGTGCATGAAGCAGAGGTATGAAACAAGAGGAATTCAAAATCTATAAGAAGTCAAGGTACAACTAATCAAGCATGGCTACGTCAATTTATGCATATCTTATTAGATCCTGCTACTTGTAAATATCTGACTGTTTATCTATGTCGCAGTGTGGTCTCCCGGACAAAAATCTTCCTTCCATAATTCTGTTTAAGTTTTGGGTACCTTTGTCGTAGAAGCTGTCCTTGATGTATGTTTCGAATCCTCACTAACTGTTCTTTCTTTTATTTATTAATATAATGCACACACATTGTACCTTTTCCAACAAGAACTCAACCTACATGGAATACCAAATTGAAAAGTTCCATGTGTCTAGGCAATCGAGGTAAAAAAAGTGCTTGTTGGATCTCAACAACTTCACCGTTAAATACTTATACTCACTCTGAGAGCAGGATTGGCATCTGGGTGGAACACAGAGAGTGCACTCATTGCACTGACGAGTACACCCATTGGGTGTGCATCATGAGGCATTGATTGTATGATGTCCTGCAAAAGAGAAAAATCAGTAACTAAGCTATTAGTAACTATAGAAGTATATATAAAAATCATTTCCATCATAAAATGTAGAAATGATTTTTGCCGTAAATTTAATTTTTGGTTACTGACATTAGTACTACAGAACAGCGACGGAAACATAAATTCAAGCACTAAGGAATTACCAAAAGACCCTGAGGAACAGCAGAATGCTGAGAAATTGCAAACTCCCAGTCTGCCAATTGGCTCTTAGAAGGCAAATTCCCATACACTGAAAAGCAAGCAAGTTAGGAGCTTAGACCATATAGATGAAGTAAATGATTCAAATAAACCTGTTAGTAAGTAGGACACTCACTTAAGAGATAGGCCACCTCGACAAATGTGCTGCTCTCAGCTAGCTCCTCGATTGGGTAACCTCTGTACCGAAGAATCCCCTCATCTCCATCAATATAACAGATGGATGAACGGACTGGAGCCGTATTAAGGTAGCCTGGATCATATAGTTTAAGCCCCTTGTCTTGTTTTCCAGTTGTTATCTGTCATAATCCACAATGAAAACTAACATCACCCAAAGTAACTTTGCATGCCAGGTAAATACAAAACAGAGAGCAACCATAGTCAAAATCCATGCATGTGAATTCAATGACTATACAAATTTCGGAATCTAAACAAACCACCACGGCCACCAACCACTCTGTGACAATAAATAAAATATATTACCATTCCAACAACCATAGAACCTACAACGACTAGAACAAGTCAACCATGGAATTTACGTTTCGTTTACCAAATTTCATTTCCGTGTGCTTTACCAAAAGGCGAATTTTTAACTAAATGACACAAAATTTAATTATAAGTGTATGATACAGGACAAGAATTTTAGTTTCTTCAGCCAGATGAATCGAGTAAAATTTTAACACGAAAATCAAAAAATAACTCTTAAATAGGCATCCAAAGGCGAAAAAAAGTAAAGAAGATCTTGGGTGAGAATACCTTCTTGAGATCTGTGGCTTTGACAGTCCCTTCCTCAGAGATCTTGAGCTCGAATTTTTTCCCGGTTCTCCCATCAACGACGGTCAAGAAACCGCCGAGGTCCCCCGGATGGCGAACGATCTCCTGCGCGGAGACGGGGGAGGTCTCGAGGATCGGCGGGAGATCACCGGAGTAGGAGACGGGGGAGGCCGCGGCGGCTAGGTGGGCGGAGAGGACGGCGAGCCGGCTGCGGGCGAGAGTCGCCGGATCGAAGCTCCGTTCCATCGTCTTCTTCGAGAAAATGATCGAAAAGCGAGCCCTGGGGAGGGAGATCAAGGGAGGACGCCGTAGCTCGGAGCCTCGGAAGAGAATTGGGAGACGGCGAAATGCGTCTGTCTCAAGATTTATAGGGAAACTATTTATAGCCTGGGGCTGATCAGACTTGATCTTGCGCCTTGGTTGGGAGTTTGGGGAAGAAAAGAAAGGAATGAAAATATTAAAAGGAGAAAAAATTATATATATATATATATATATATTTGGTGGGGAGTTTAAATTTTTTTTTATAATTAGAGATAAAAAAAAAAAAAATATTATATCTTTTTTATTATTATATTTTCAAAAAAATAATAAATTTAAAAAAATAAAATAATATATATATATTTTTTTTTTTTTTTTTTTTTTTGCTCTCGTTGATTTTTTTCATTCGTAGGGGTTGAATGGGATGGAGGTTGAAATAAATTTAAAATTAAAATATAATATTAATTTTATTTTTTATTATTAAAATAGTAAAATAAAAATTATAAAAAATTTATTAATTTTAATTTTTTTTTTTCAAATACATTTGAAGAGAAAAAAATTATAAATTTAAAGAGATTTATATTTTTTTTTCTATCTTTTTTTTTTCCTCTCCTTTTTATAAAAATACTTTCAAAAGAAAGTATTATTTTTTTTTTCTTTTTTTTTCTCCCAATCAAAACATTAATCCATATTCAAAGACATGGATGAGTTCAAGAATCGAACCAATCTAAAATCTTTTAATTTTCATCCAAAACCCATCCATCTACCTTATATAGATCTAATTTAGATTACAAGATTAAGCTCCATTCGACACAAATCAAATCTAATCCAATCCAATCCCACCAAAAACCCAAATCATATAATTTTTCTTTTCTATTATCTTAATAACCACAGCTCTTCACACTATTTTCACTTAAATATAAATAAATAAATATTATTATTTATTTTGATATATTCTTATTTATGATACATTCTAATTTATTTATATATAAATATATTTTAAAAATTATGATTTGTGAGGATTAATTAATTGGATGGAACTAAATTTTTTGAATGAAAATTCAAGTTTAAATTATTTTTTTTATATTTTAAAAATTTTCATAATTTTTATCTTTCATTATCAACCATTATATTTCAGCTATAAATAAAAATCACCAACAAACACCTTGCACGTGCAGCTGGCGTGGTTCGGGTCTGAATAGAATAGTTGGACCGGGTCGGTCACGTGTCAGAGGGAGGACGGTCCAGACCACCGGTGTGGTCAGTTCAATCGAGCCAAGGAGCGGTGAAATCTTGCGATCGCCTCCATGGAAGGAGCTCTCTCTTTCGGTGCAGGTGCCAGAACCCATGCTTTCCTGTTGTCGTTCTTATCCCCAATCTCTTCGAGGTAAGGCTTCGAGTTCTTTTTCTTTCTCCCTTTCCGAGTGTTTTCTCATCGCATTCTTTGCCAATCTCGCGTGTGTTTATGTGATCAGGACAGGTTCTTGACCCATCGGCTAACGTAGGGTGTTCTTTTTTTTTTTTAAGACAAATTTAAATTTCTGAATCTTCTTTCTTTTCTCCGAAATTACTGTTTATAATTCTACATTATAATCTGAATCTAGGGTTTTCAAAGGCTTTCAAGATTCTTTCCGACGTCTTTAATTAAGCTTTTTCTAGCTTTAGTTGACCGCAGTTTGAAATTTTTCCCCGATGAATTTATATTGCTGTCTTGATTTGTTTGAGCTGTCGCTTCGGAGATTTGGATATAGTCGTGTTATTCTTCACAGGTCCGATTTATTTAAGAAATCTTTGGTGATATATTAAGATCTCTAAATTTTCGTGCTTCGTCACATGGAAAATACAAGAATTTTTTGGAAAGACAAAATAACAATGTCTCGCAGAACAGTATGAGGAGATGAACTTGCTGTACTATGCAATGCTAGCAAGTTATTTTAATATGACACCTGGCTTCGTATTGCTGATTGCTTTGTGTTGAGTTTCTGGTAATCAAGTAGCTCACTCCTTATCGAAAAAAAAGTAGCTCACTGAAAGTACAGAATCCAATCTGCCAATTATTGAAGCTAAATTTCAACGATTATTGGTTAATATATTTTGACATGTTCATAAAATGAGATAGGATATGTGGTTATGAGACATAATATTGCATTTAGCATGCCCTTCTTAGACACTCTTGTTGTCAGAGCTTGGTGAAAGAGGTTGCACCTGTCTTGATATTTCTATGTGATCCCTCCTTATGAAAGATTTTATGATTGCTTGTTTTTTGGTTCCACCTTGCTACAAATATCGTTTTGTGAGAATTTCTTGAAAGATGTGGTTTTCTATTAGCTTCATTCTTATCTTGTAGCTCTCTGATGCTTTTTTCCACTTATTTCTTGTTAGCTGAACAGGAATTCTTTCATTTTTAAGAAAATAATGTCATACGAGAGTGAGTGCTAGAACAATGCAGGCGTAGATGTGGAGAAGAGGATATTTTAGAAACACTTCTAAGGAGAAAGCACTTAGGGAAGCATTTGCGGGCTTGAGATTTTGGGAAGATTCTGAAGCGGGTATATTATCCTAGGTAAAGGATTCTGTCTGGCTAAGCTTCAGACCCTAGGAAGCAGCAGACTAAATTTTATATGGCTTTATGTTGAGTTGAAGTATCAATGGTAATGGGATTGGATCCATCTTAAAGGTCAAATCTTTGAATTATAACCAGAGATGAAAAATTCTACTATAATTTATTAATCAAGCTGCTGCAAAGTTGTTATTATTCTAAACATAGTTTCATTTGAAAACCATGAAAATGACTGGACAGAATTCAAGTAAACCAGCAATGTATTATATGTTCTTCTTACCAGACAAACCTGTAATTTTCAACTAAATTACTAAGCAAAATAACTGAAGATATGTGGGACTAGTCCTAAAAATAGTTTCAAAAGTGTAAAATATGTGAACCTGTCCAATACGTCTTCCATTGGCCATAGTTCACCCCATACTGGCATCGATTTTTTTTTTTTTTTTTTTCTGTTGCTTAGTAACTGAGGAATCCAATCTATGATACCAACTAGCATTCTAAGAAAATGGGGAAAAACTCTCAGCTGGTTGCCCATTACATGGGCATGACTGCATGCCTGGTCTATCCATGCGTCCATGTCCTTTAGGTTACATCCAGAGTTGGATTCAAAATAAATCAAGCATGACATGATTAGAAACTCAACTTGCCTGTTTTGTTTTATATCAAATCCTTACACTAAAATATTTAGAAATTTTCTTCAAAATTGTGGTGCATATCTGAGACGGTCATTACTCTATCTAATTTCTATGCCACTATATAAAGTCTCATAATAATTCTTGCTGTATTAGCAAGAAAAGAAGGTAACAAAGTAATGTTATTCTAAAAGTAATGGGTACTGCTGAGCCTTCATATATGAGATGGTAGGTTTTCTTATATACCTACACCAGCTCCTTTGTCTTTTAATTTAATGTGTATACTATATTAGTATTGTTGTTTGCATGTCTTGTTATACAAATATTTCCCTGGTCAGGTTAAGTCCATAAACAAAAAAGCTCTCATCCGTATGTGGATTATTATCTTATACATTTTTTAACATGGCAATTTACTTTGGTCTGAGAATTAGCCATTTGTATTATAAGTTACATTTTTGCTAGTAGACTAAATAAAAGAAGAGGATACATTCTTTGATGTAATATAGAAGCCATTTGCTTGTGGGATAGTTGCCAGTGGTCTTTATGCGGATGCATGACATGGTTTTAGTGAATTCTTATTTCAAACAGTTACCTACTTTAAGGACCAGGTTTTTTGAACACTTCATAGCTTTTCCTGTTCTTTGTACCCCTCTGCAAATTTTACGATTTAAGCAGTTTTCAGGTAATTTCAAATTTAATGCTGGTTGAATGAATGAAAGGCTGGTCAACTCTTTCACAGGCTTCAATTCTGACCCAAGCCCAAAGAATGAAGATTTTTCAGGGACTTGTTCATCGTGCATCCATACTTCATCAATGATAAAGTATAAACCTATCTGAGGCAGTTAGGTCATAATCAGATTTTCTGTGGATCCATTTTCTGAATTCTTATGGGCTAAATATATATTGAATTTATCCAAGTATAAAGTTTTTGCAAAGAGAACCAAGATCTGATTGATTAGCAAATGAATAAGAGATGCTGCAAAATGTTATATTTACTCTTCTTTTGTCTTCTTAATCCACAAGGATACCGTGTTTCCTGAAAATTAAAGTCCTATTTTCTTATCTGGTTTTAACAGTTTAGCCATCTTTAGAACATGTCAAGTTTTTGTATGGGTTTTTCTGTTACACTGGAGATACAGTATATTACATTCATCATTTCCATTTCCATATTTTAGCAACCTAAGATTCTATAGGATGTATCCTATCTACATGAATGGTTCAACTCCCAAAATCATGATAGTCATAATAAATACTATTTTATTGATATAAATGGTCTTATTTATAGCGCATGCAACATTTACTTAGATGTGACAGTGCTTGATAAATGTGTTCGTATTGATTGGCATTGTTTGCGTACTTCTGTCAGCTAGATAAGAAGATATAAACATATGATATTTTATAAAATTTTAAAAATAGTAAATACCGTTCGATTCCCAAATTCTTGGTTCAAGGTCTTGAAGGTAACTCTGCCATGTTAGATTTTGTCTTCCATGCTGAATGTGTTAAATATTCAATTAAGAGCTCATGCAGTGTCATGATATTTATGAAATGCATCTCGTCAATACTTTAAAGTTTTGGTATCTTCTTTCTTTCTTTCTTTCTTCTTCTTCTTCTTCTTCTTCTTCTTGTACCTTTTTTTCCGAAGTCTTGCTTGAATGCCTAATAAGGATTTAGGTTATTTGTCATTGCTCATCATTGTACATAGAGGAATTAACTAATGGAGGTTTATTACTCATTCAGTTGAAAAATTGAAGCTCAAGCATGGGAAAGAGGAAATCAAGGGCGAAGCGACCTCCAAAGAAGCGAATGGATAAGCTTGATACTGTATTTTGTGCCCTTTCTGCAACCATGGAAGCAGCGTTGAGTGTCGCATGTATGCATAATCACCTTTGATCCATGTAATACTAATAGGCTACAGTAGACTTGAATATTTGGAAAACCTTCCTTGTTTAATAATTCACCTACTCTTACTATTCTGTTGAACATATTTAAAGTTGCCATATCTAGTTAGGTTATAATTATATTTCCCTATGTTTAACTCCTTTTGCAACAGTTGTAGGCTTTTCGCTAGCAGGTATGTCTAGGGGTCAGAGCCAGGTTCAAAGAAGCAGAATTGTATGTTGACTCTCCATGTCTAGATGTTTTCGACAGCTGAAGAACTGTAGGAATTTTCCTACAATCAATAACAGTTGCCTTTTTCACCTTCTTTATTGATTTTTCTTGCAGTATTTCTAGTTTACACATAGTATCACAAATAGTCAGGACACATGATGCTTTTTGGTTTTGTTCATGGTATATTAAACATTAAGATAGATTCATGGTGTTCTCTCAGTTGCTTATAGAAACCATCTTATTTTTCAGCGACATGAAGAATTTGATTGGTGAAGCTGCATGCAGGATTTGCCAGGAAAGTTTCAGCACCACCATCACAGGTATGTTCATAAACAGTTAACTAGGCTCAGGCTTAGTATCAGCAGAAGCTGTATGTGCTTAGGCCTTCTTTGGATAATCCTGCCAGATGTGTGGGATTGGGAAGGGAGGGAGGGAGAGAGAGGGAGAGGGCAGCAGGTTGGTGACTACAAGCAAGATGGAGAGGTCTGAGCATCGCAGGAAAGAAAAGAAAAAGATCAGTGGGAGGCCTTTTTTTTCTTTTTTCTGCAGTATATGGGCTTTTACTGGTGGTGGGGTGGTGGTCTGGTTGATATTGTCCAGGCTTTCCGAGTCCCACAAATCCAGTGGGATCACCCAAACAGGCCTTTATTGGGAATAGCCAGCTAATAATTTCCATAAGATGTCAATATCTGTTTTATTAATCATGAGAAAAAAGGTAAACACAGTTTCAGTTGTAACCTTTACTGGTAGCTGTATGTGGGCTTCTAGCATGCGGTAGGGCTCGTGCAAGTTGGATCGGCAGACTGTTTTGGATAACTTCTGAACCTCTACTGCACCCCCTCCCCCTTCTTTTCAAAAGGGGAAAAAATAAATAAACCATGTCTGAGTTCGAATGGGACTCTAACCGGGGAATTCTTTGTTCAGATTAATGGTAGGATCTCGGGGCAGTTCAGATACAGGTCTGAGTTAAACTGATGGTCTTAACTGATACTATCCAGGTCCTGTCTGATGTTGATGTTGGACCCTCATCCACTGTTGAGGTGTGGCCTTCTGGATGCCCTACCCGCAGTCCAGACTCCAGATCTAGCTGAGGCCGGAATAGATCTGGTTGGTCAATAAGCTTTAATTGTTGGCCATGACCAAAAAGAAAAATAGAAGGGCACAGAACACAATGGTATCATAAACTATGAGATTCACATGATTCACTGCTAACCTTGATTTTTCTATTGATTCTTGGGAATGTGCTGGCTGACCTCTTTTTTTTCCTTCCTTTGCAGCGCTGACGGAGCCTATAGATATGTAAGTAGGATTATTGTCCACATATCATATCCAGATTCTTACATAGCCCGATTTTTAGATTTGCGAGCACAACATCTGATACAGTTCATATGTTACAGATACAGTGAATGGATTGATGAATGTGAACGTGTCAACAACCTTGAAGATGATGCTACCTAAGTTTCTAGTTTGCTGGGAAGTTGTTTCTACCCAAAGCTTCTAGTTTTTGTGTGTGTTCTTTCAAGCGGTCTGTGGAAAGATGTAAATACATCCAGCATATCTGATGGTAGACCATAATAGTACGTAGTGGACTGGGGTTGTGCGCTACATCTGTACGTCAAATCAAATAGAGCTATCAGTGATGCATGTGTATGCTTATATTGTAAAGAGCTGCACAGGATGCTGGATTGGATGGTTGCTGTTGAAATAGTTGGCTCATTCGTGCGAGAGAACACGGCATGATACGGTACTAATGATTGTGTTTAAATTAAGCTGGATCACCCAAATCACTTGTGACTGGCCACTTCCGAGAATGGGCTCTCACGTATTAATTGAAAAAAAAAAAAAGTGGGTGGGGGAGAGATCCTCAAAAGTAGGGTTGAGCATAGATCGAATTTGATTGAATTGAGAAAAAAATTTTATCCGATCAAATTCAATCGGATTGAAAAAAATTCAATCTGTTGCTGAGCGTTTGTTGTGTATTAAATCGTTTGAAATTGAAGTGAACGGTTTGTAGTGGGTTCGGATGGATTTTGTCGGTTTGGATTTCAACGTTGATATTAAGTTTAATATTGATCAATTTTAATTAATTTATTTATTTTTATCAATTTAATGTAACAAAAAATTTAAACTGTATGAGTTACAAATTTAGAATTTATTTTTGAATCTGTATAAAATAAAAATAAAAAAAATTATTTATCTGAAAATAACTATATTTGAAAGTTTTCACTTTAAAATTATTTCAAATTGATGTGCTTATATTAATAATTCAATATTAATATTTTTGTTGATCCTATGATTGATTTTGATGATTTTAAAATGCTGAGTATAAATGATATTAATCATGTGTTTCAAGGATGAATGTATGATTTTGCAGATGCTTAAATTGAAAAATTCATGTATGGAAAAGATCTCCTCAAAAAAGGCTAAGTTAAAAAAAAAATATTTTAAATGCTCAAATAAAACTCAAATAAGAAGTTTTTGAAAGCCTTCATGGTGGGAAGGTCATAAAAATCGAAGTGGAAGAGGTCTTCAAAAGTTGAAGTCAAAAAATTACTTATGCAAAAAAATATTTAGTATTTTTTAATTGGTTATCATTCGAGTCGATTCAAATTTCATCATAGTCGACTCAAGTTGCAAAATAGAAGAAAATAAGGTTTTGGCATGTCAAAGTTTTAGCTCGAGTTGACTCGAGTGTCATCCGAGTTGATTCAAAAAAAAAAGAACAGAAAATTTAAGTAGACTTATAAAAATTCAAGCAAAACTCGTAGAAATTTGAATGGCAGCTCGAGTCGATTTGAATTATTCGAGTAGGCAGAATTACTTCCAATGGCTAGTTTTTGGGTTTAACGGCTATTCCAAGTGCTTCAACGGTCAAAATTCATTTTTCAATAACTTTCAAGCATATTAAAGGATATTAAAGGCTAGAGAATCAATTGGGAAGGCAGTCAAGTAGATCAAAAAGTAGAAAATTTTTAAATGAGTGAGGTTCATTGAATAATATTGAAAAGAGAGAGATTTATGTACAGATTTCGAAGGATTTTCAAGAGAGATCATCTCCACCAACATCGACATCCTCTCAAGCATTAATTGAAAAGAAATGAAGCTTCAAAAGAACTATTTCACAGCCACTTTTTCGAGCTTCAAAGAGTTATTTTTTTATTTTATTTTTTACTAAAAATTATATTTTATTTTTGTTACAAATTTTTTTGAAGAAAAAAATTGAGGATTAGGTCTATCCAAGTTCGAAATTGGACTTGTTATATTTTAATTGGCGAGCCCATAAAACCAACTAGGTTGATTGCGAGTCCGAAAAATAATTGGTGTATAGGTTATGGTTGGTGATCCTAAAAAATTAACTGAATTTATTTGTGATCTTGGATAAAATAAACGCACTATATATCGGGTTGATTATAGTAGAATTTTCAAGAAGAGCTTCGAGAGTGGATTTTGGTGTGGAATTGTATCAAACCACTATAAATTTCTATGTGTTTGTATTGTGCCCTTTTATATTTGTTTTACTTGCTTTTAATTTCTATTTTGCATTGGTTTAATACTTGCATAGTTTTTTTTATATTTTGATTTCACTACTACATATATTAAACACTTCATAAGTACTTTAGATAAGTTAATTTGAAGCATAAATCATTTTAGATTTCAAATTTAGTTAAAATTTTAAACAATCCAATTCATCATTCCTCTTGGATTGCTACCTTTCTGAGCAACAAGTGGTATCAGAGCGAATGCTCCAATATTGTTTGTTGATATAGTGGTCTTGAGCAAAAGATCATAGCAATCCTGATTGGTTCCTCATTTATTGAAAGCCAATCCACATCTAGACCACCATCTTTAATAACACAAACTACATCTATTGGAACGCATATATGCGTATTTATATTTAAGCACTAGATTATCAACTTTGGAGAGTTATAACCAATGGCTCACACACTCCCACAATAAGAGTATATGGTGTTAATGTTCCAAACCTGAAGCGGATTGGGATGTTCATAATATAAAAATGATTGAGCTAAATGTTAAGGTCATAAATATTTTGTATTTTGCACTTGATGTTAATGAATTTAATAAAATATCCACTTACACATCGCACAAGAAATTTAGGATAACTTAAAAATTACTTATGAAGGAACAAGGCAAGTTAAAGAATCTAAAATTAATTTGCTTGTTCATAATTATGAATTGTTCAAGATGGAACAATACGAGTCTATTTTCGATATTCTCAAGATTTATCGATATTATTAATGCATTGGGTGGTCTTGGAAAGAAATACACTAACTATGAGCTTGTTTGCAATATTTTGAGGTATTTGCCAAAGACATGAAAAGCCAAAATGACAGTGATACAAGAAGCTAAGGATCTCATAAAGCTGTCCATGAAAGAGTTGATCGATTCACTTATGACTCATGAGTTGAAGATAGCTCAAAAAGTGAAAAAAGAAGAGATAAAAAAGAAGAGGACCATCGCTTTCAAGTCAACGGTAAATATAGAAGAAAGTGATGGGTTGGAGGAAGATGATGAAGAAGAAGAAGAGAGTGAAGATGAAGATCAGGACATGGTGCTACTTACAAAAAAATTTAAAAAATTCCTCATGAAGAAAGGGTTGAAGAAGAAAGAAAGTAAAGAAGAAAATAAAAAAAAAAATGTCACTTGCTATAAGTACAATAAGAGAGGACACTACAAGCCGGATTTCCCTCTACTCAAGAAGAATCCAAAAAAGGCAAAAAGAGTGTAATGTTACACATTTGGAGAGATAGTGATATCTCTAGTTCAGATGAGGAAGAGGATGCAGTAAATTTATGTCTCATGACTATTGATGATGAGGTATATTATAAAAAAAATTTGAATTTATATTTGATAAGTTATTTGAAGCCTTTAATGATTTAATGGATGAATATAAAAAGATAAAGCTGAAAAATAAAAAATTAAAAAATTTAATATATTTTTGGCTGAAGAAAAGGATAAAATATTGATGAAAAAAGAATAACTTTTGAAGAAAAAAAAAGTATTAGTTGAAGAAAAAGATTTTTTTTTAATTTAAAAAATCTCTTATGCAAGAAAATAATAATCTTAGAAAAGAAATTGAAACATTGAAGTCTGTGTTTGAAAAATTTACAAATGATTCGCAAAAGCTTCAATTAATTTTGAATAATCAAAAAATTATTTTTGATAAAATCAAAATTAATTATAATTCAATGAGAAAATAAAAAATTATTAAAAATATATTTACAAGGGATTTACCTAAAAATAACTCTATAGTTTGCTTCAAATGTAATAAAGTAGGATACAAAATTTTTGAATGTAATATTAAAAGAGTTGGTCATATTTTGATCAAATAAATTTGAATTCTCAAAGGAACCATGTGCTCTAACTCAATCGGATCCAAGATGACTTGGGTACCAAAAATTAAGAATGATTTTGTAGATATACTAAACATCTGTGAAAAGAGTTAATTCTTGAAAATAGATGCTTTGGACTCGAAATGGATGGGTGATGATATTTGATAAAAGCAAAATTTTTTTTATATCATTCAATCATTGCTTGTTAAATTTATTTTATATTATTGATTGATTTTGATGATTTTTCAATATTTGCCATAATTTCATTCCTTGATTCAATATTTAATGTATTGATCTTTATACTCTTATAAGTTCTTGTGTCATTTTGATTGTTATGAGCATAAGTTTTACTCTAAATTCAGCCATTTTTTGATCCCTCATATTCTGCTAAATACTTGAAGAACTTAATTAAATTAAGCTTGTTTATATCTAAAAATAATTGAATGAAAATCTTACTAATCAACCTTTGACATTTTCATAAGGCATGTAACTATTGGAATATGTTAAAAATAGCATGATTCAAAGAACATCAAGATAAGATATTCATTCATAAAAGATTGTATGCTTGATATTAATTGATTTGCATTACATCCTAACTTGAACCCTCAAGGATTTGAAAATTTTGTAGTTGAACTTAATCTTTAGAGCCTTCATCTAATTTTCTCTTGAGTTGATCCTATTTGAATTGATTAGTTACAAACCCCCAATTGATTTATTCATGATCCCTCACTTAATTCATTTATTCTAATTTATTTACCTACTGTCTTAGGATGCTAGAATTCCTTTCATAGAGCTTTAGTATTTATAGCAATCCATTCATTTAGTATATGTAGCCCTTATGCATTTGAATAAATTGATGTATTGATCATTTCTTATAATCTTATTTTGATAATAAATAAAAATTTGATCTTTTATGAAATGCAATGTGTCTTATGTTATTACTTATGTTTAGTTAATTATTTAAATATATGCTTTAATTGTAAAACTAAGGGGCAGAAAAATACCAAGTTATTATTTTTTAATGAATATGCATGATTTGAAAGAAAAAGAGAAAGAATTAAGAAAAAATAATTTTTTTGATATTTATTATTAAAAATAGAGAAGAAATTAAAATTAAAAGAAAAAATATTTTTTGAACTTTCTCTTATTTTGATTGAGATTTCTAGTTGATTTCTTTTGAGAGAAATAATTTTTGAATTTAATAATTATATTATACTTTTCTTAATTTGAACATTCATATATCTTTAATCATTTAATTTGATTTGCATGGTTTGATTGGATCATCATTTTTTTTATGATTAATTAGTATTAAGCTGAATTTGAAGCATTTTGCTGAGGTTAATCTTTTATTTTTAAATGAACTTAAAACTTGTTCTTTTTTAATCCTGAAGCGGCATCAAAGTTTTAAGAAAATCAGTAAATGATTTAAATTTTAGTTCAATTAATATCAAGAAATTTTTTTAAGAAATCATTATTTGAGTATTATAATAGACATCATTATTAATCTTTAAAAAAAGAAGAAAAACTATTGATAAATATTCACATCATACTTATCTTGATTTAATCTTATGGATTTATTTGAACATTTCAATGCTTTTGTTTATTTGTACTGATTTGTACTTTACTGCATTGAATTTCAAGCTAAAATTTAAAAAAAAATACTTCATTGATTTATTTTTAAAAAATAAATTTAAAAATTGCTCTTCCTAAATCTTTAAGTGGTATCTTCATTGGTTAGGGGATGTGATCCTTCAAAAAAAATTATTTTACTTATTTAAATATTCATGTTATTTGACTTATTTTGAAAAAGTCATTATTAATTTTAAAAGATAAATTATTGATGAATATTCATATTTTGCATGCTTTGATTATCATCTATTATTTTAAAAATCATCACTTCTACTGTCTTTATTCTGGTTGATTATTTTCGAGAAATGAATTTGAGAATATTCTTCTTGAATCTTTTGAAATTGGTATCAAATTAAATTTTTTAAGTAAGTTGTCATTTATTTTGAAGCTAGATATAATTGGTATAAGATATCTTACTATTTATCTTATATTTTATTAATCTATCTTTCAACAAAAAAAAGAAAAATATTGTGTCACAAATATGATTTTGCATAGTTATATTCTTGATATAATTTGAGAAAAATTCAAAAATTTATATATTTTTTAAACTTAATTGAGTGATATTTCTCAAAAAAATAAAGATCTGAATTTAAATAAAAAATCTCTCAATGATATATTTTGCATAATCTATTGATATCAATTTAAAATAATTTATCAAAATAATTTGATCTGAATTTAATTGCTTCATCTTTTTTGATAAAAAATTTCAACAATTGGTATCAAATAGATCATTATTGTCTTATATTCTATTGTTTTATCTTTGATAAAAGAATAAAAATATATTATCTCAAATTTGTTTTGCATAGATATTCCTGAGATGATATTGTCTGAGATAAATCAAAAAAAAAAATCATATTTTTCTTAACTTAAATATGAGATACTTATTAAGAGTGACAAAGATAATTTGTTGAAAAAAATATCTTTATGAATAATCTATTTGCATGAATATATTTTTAATATTATATCTTGAGATAAATTAGAAGATTGATACCTATGTGCATCAAATTGATTGATACCTCTCAAGATAAGAATGAAATGATTTTAATAGACTTTCTTTGGTATTAAGAAAAATAAGAAGTTTATTTTACAAGTGATATCAAACAATCTTCTTCTCAAGTATATTATTCTGTGATATCACGTTTTGCTCTGATTTTGCTCGAATGCTATGTGTTAGGACCATAGATTTGCTTTGATATATTCATAATATTATTTTTAATTTAATTGATTGTTACTTATTATATAAAGAAAGTGATGAATTTTGAAATATAGCTTATGCTTGCTTTTCATACTCAAATATTTTTGTTTTGAAAAGTTATATCATACTTAAATTCTTGAAGCTCAAAGCAATTGTATCGACTTTATTTAAAAAGAGGAGATATATTTTTTTTAACATATATTGACCAAAAGAGAGAAGAAATTTAATCTGAATTTACTATCAAGTTTCAGAAAGGAGAGTACTTATCCAAAAGGAGAGATAGTGTCACAAGCTAGAAATCTGAATTCTAACATTGAATGTGTATATATTTGTAATTAAATTAATTTTCATGATACTTTTTAAATTTCTCTTTATACTTTTTGATGCTGTCAAAAAGGAAGAGAGTATGTTGTGTTGAGTATATGCTTAAAATATTTAAATTAATTATATAATTTATTATGCTTGAGATGCTCATTCAATTGATTCATTGTGCTTGAGATACTTATATGTTTATTTGAAACAATTACATGAAATGAGTATTTGATGAGTATATGTATATATTCATTTAAATTTATGATAAATCTATTAAAGCATTTATAAAGTATATACTTACATGTGCTTAGTTTATCACTTCATGATTATATTAGTAAATTAATTAAAATATATTATATTTTTATTGTGCATATACTTAAAGTTTTGTATCATCAAAAAGAGAAGATTGTTGATCCTATAATTGATTTTGATGATTCCAAAATATCGAATATAAATGATACTAATTATGTGTTTCAAAGATGAATGTAGATTTTTCAGGTGCTTAAATTGAAGAATTCATTCATAAAAAGATCTCCTCAAAAGAAGCTAAGTTAAGGAAAAGAATGATTTAAATGCTCAAATAAAACTGAAATAAGAAGTTTTTGGAAGCCTTCATAGTGGGAAAGGTTATAAAAATCAAAGTGAAAGAGGTCCTCAAAGTTGAAGTTAAAAAGTCACTCATATAGAAAAATATTCAGCATTTTTCAATTGGCTGTCATTCGAGTCGATTCAAATTTCAGTCGAGTCGGCTCAAGTTGCAAAATAGAAGAAAAAAAGATTTTGACATGCCAAAGTTTCAGCTTGAGTCGACTTGAGTATCATTCGAGTCGACTCAAAAAAAAATAAAAAATTCAAATAGACTCGAAGAAATTCGAGCGGCAGCTCGAGTCGATTCGAATTATTGAACAGAAGTTGCACAAAAAAATAGAAAGAAATATTTTCAGGAAGAAAGACTCAAAGGTCATTCGACTCGACTTGAGTCCAATTCGAGTTGACTCGAGTTTCAATGGCCAGCTCTGAAGAATTTTCAGAAATATGCAGAATTATTTCTAATGGCTATTTCAAGTGCTCCAACGGTCAAAACTTATTCTTCAACAACTTTCAAATGTATTAAAGGCTAGAGAATCAATTGAGAAGGTAGCCAAATGGATCAAAAAGAAAAAACTTCAAATGGGTGAGGTTCATTGAATAATATTGAAAATAGAGAAAAGAGAAGGATTTATGTACAATTTCGAAGGATTTTCCAGAGAAATCATCTCCATCAACATCTACATTCTCTCAAGCATTAATCAAAAAGAAGTGAAGCTTCAAAAGAGCCATTTCACGATCACTTCTTTGAGCTTTAAAGAGTTATTTTTCCATTTTATTTTACTTGTGCTGAAAATTATATTTTATATTTTATTTTCTTTACAAATTTTTTTGAGAAAAAAATTTGGGAATTAGGCCCGTCCAAGTCTAGAATTAGATTTGTTAGGTTTTGATTGGTGAGTCTGTAAAATCAATTGGATTAATTGTGAGCCCAAAAATTAATCAGTGTATAGATTGTGGTTGGTGATCACAGAAAATCGACTGAATTTATTTGTAATTTCGGGTAAAACAAATGTACTGTAATCAAGTTGATTATAGTGAAATTTTTAAAAAGAATTGAAGAGTGGATATTGATGTGGGGTTGCTCCGAACCACTATAAATTTCTATGTGTTTGTATTGTATCTTTTCATATTTACTTTACTTGCTTTTAGTTTCTGTTTTATATTGGTTTAATACTTGTATAACTTTTCTTATATTTTAATTCCACTATTACATATATTAAACACGTCACAAGCACTTTAAATAAGTTAATTTGAAGCATAGATCATTTTAGATTTCAGACTTAGTTAAAATTTTTAAACAATCCAATTCATCCCCCTCTTAGGTTGCTACTTTTCTGAGCAACAATTTTCATAAATCCAAATGGGTGATGGGATATTTTTTTTAATAAAATCTTGAAGTTTAAACGACACAGTCCCAAAAATGAAAGTGAGTTTTTGAAATACTACATCGGTTTGGTTTGACTTCATACGGATTAAAAAGTATAGGAATCGAATCCGATCGTAGATAATTAATTTTTTACAAATTTCAATTCGATTCCATCCGATTTATGTCTTTCAACCGACTAAAATGATCTTTATTGAGTCAGATTGGATGAATTTCTTTAGATTTGGATTATTTACTCAGCCTTAGCATGTGGTGGTTGATGAATTGGCCCTCGAAGCTGTAAGCAACATTGGTGTTGGCTCTTCTTTCCGGCACTTTACAGAATTTTTCTTCCTCCAACATCGTATACAATTCACATGCGATTCTCCTAAAAATCAAGTGCAGGACAAAATTTGTTCAACAATCCAAGTGAGAAGGGAAAAATCGACAAAATTCGTTAGCGTTTTCTGGATGAGAAGAAGAAAATCCAAACAATCAAGTACAGGACAAAATTTCTTAGCACTCTATTTGTGAACACATGGATTCTCATATCTAGGATGCCATGTATGAGTTGCATCGTCCATGAGCTGGTGATAGATATCAGATTTCTGTATCATTGCACAAGAGCTCGTAATCGCTTCTTAAGAGAGAAACGATTTCATTGTAGCTATGGGCGACCCTCGGCGCTACCCAGTGCAGCTGCCCTAATGAGGAAGAATTGGCATGTTAGGTTAAACCGGTTGAAATCGATGAATACAGTTTGACTATTATGTTAATTTTTCCTTTTGACTTTAGTAAGACATGATGCAAAATTAGTTGGCGTGCTAGCGGACGGCTAACGGCATCCAAAGAAGAGCCGCAGAAACACAGCAGCTCGGTTTGATTGACGGACCCGTCAGTGTCTTTCCCATTACGATCTATCACGGTGGTCAAAACGCCCCCAGCCGAACCGTTGTTCTTCAGTCTTCCCCTTTTCTATCTTCCTTGGAAGCCAAGTCGACCCGAGAGGAGGAGAGAAGAAACACCTCACCACGCAAACCCCTCCGGCCTTCGATTTCAACGATAGTAATTTATAGTTCCAATTGACGACGAGAGATGTGGAGATTCCCACTCCCCCTGGAGAGGTGACATGAGATGAGAACAAGCCTTTCCCGTGCCCATCTCTCCTTCGCCTCCCATGGAGAGGCCGCGGCAGCCGCCGGCGAGCTCCGACGCTCTAATCTCTACGCTCTCCAACGCTGTCCAGGCCCTCGGCCGGGGCTTCGATGTGACCTCCGACGCCCGCCTCCTCTACTGCAAGGGCACCCCGGGCTCCCGGCTCGCGCTGGTCGATGACGAGCGCACCAGGGACGTCGTGATCTCCGACGACGGTGGCGTCGTCCTTCCCGATGTCTCCCTGGATATCGATATTTTAAGGGAGCAGAGCCGGCGGGAGACCACCCGTGTTTGTAGCTTCCAGGAAGTAAGTCAAATGAATCCGATCTCTCTGTCACTCGTTTTTTTTCTCCCTTTCCGTTCTGTGATCTGGGTTTTTCTTGACTTTTGAAGTTATGAGATTGAGTGTTCTTTCTAGGACTGGATGCTGATGGGTTTTGTTTTATGAGTTTCTTTTTGAAAGGGAGTTAGGGTTTCGCTTGCGATGCTTTGATACGCTGCTTCTGGTCTGATTTCGATTTCTTTTCGGCAGTATTTTTTGTTCTGATCAAACTGCGCCAGTCTTGAATTTTGATGTTTTCTCCTTGATTTTGTTTAAATTAATCATAGTCGTCTTGGGGTATCTGAGCCTTTTTGTTAATGTGGGGATACTGTTGTTTCAAGAAAGGGTGTTCTTTCATTCCTTCCCTTATCCGGTCTCCCCACAGACTTAGATTCAGCTGGAAATGCTTTGGCTTTACTTTGGTAAATTACAGCTTGTCAGGTAATCATAATCTTGGTGCGAATCTGATCTCCAGATATAGGTGAATGAATCTTGAAATGTGGGCGATATCTTAGTGGTGGCAATGTTATAAATATAGAGACAAGGATGAGAGTTCTTTTTGAGAAATATAGGTTTGACATCAAGTCTAAAATATGGTCATCTAAAGAAGTACATTCATCTGGCTGTAAAGATGACACTTAGCCTGTCAGGATAATTTCCCTACAGAATTCCAGGTCTTCATGAAAGCTTGAGGTTTTGAGGAGAGTTAAAAAGAGGAAGGTAGAATTGCTGTAGACTTTGTGCTATAGAGTGCCAGAATTATAGGGCATGTAGTTGCAGGGTTGCAGACATCCTGATTTCCCTCGCTCGAATGTGTCAAACTGGACAAGGGATAAACTTGTCTTTAGAAGTCTTACCAAGTTTTGCTTGTTACAATAGTTGGTAGAAGTTATAATCATCTTTTAGAACAGCCAGTTCATTGCATCAAGGAAAGGTTCATGAATGACAATTATGCATTTGCTGAAGATATTGTTTCACAAGTTCAAAAGTACCGGAAAGTAATCAGAGTTTCCAGTTTGCCATTGATAAACATTGATGATGTGTTATTTGATTGAACTAATGGTTCAGACTGTGGCAAGCCCTTTTATGGAGGAGTAAAAAATTATATATGATTTAAGCAATAGGAATTTTCACCTTTTTGAATGATCTGTTGCCGTGAAGATTAAATTTTATAACATCTTTAGCACTGCTGAAGCATTGTTCGAATCACTCATTTCTGCCCTGTTGGGTTTAATTTCTACTTCATCAGTTGACAAGAGTTTATGAAGTGCTTGATAGATATTGTTGTTTTGGTATGCAGCAAAGGTAAAGATGGTGGCTCATGGTGGGGTTGATTATACGGTCTCTTTAACATAGCAGATATTGTTGTTTTGGTATGCAGCAAAGGAAAAGATGGTGGTTCATGTTGGGGTTGAACATACAGTCTCTTTAACATAGCACCCACATTTTAGAAATGATCATGAAGGAGGAAAATGTTGAGAGTATATGGAGAATCATAACAAGATTGAGCATTGAGCTACTTTAGTTTTGGTGTGTTCCTAGTTATGACTTAGTAGGGCAGGATTTTGGTCAGCAACAGTGGGTACCTTGGATCTGGTCCAGTTTGAGATGCATGGCCTATTACTTAGATCTAAATGCATGCAAATGCGGCAAACAAGCTGCTACAAGATCTGATTATTTTAATTTTAGATAGGCATCATGAGCCCTCGCAAGGTGCTCATGTACTTTGTGGTGATGGTGATGGCTGAATAACAATGTGATTTACTTGGTATTATACTCTGGACATGAACATTAGCGTACCTATATATAATTAATTCTAGAGGACCCTGGATTTGGTGACTTGAGCTGCAGAGTTAGGCACTGCAAATCTGTCTTTTGTTTTCAAAAATTGCAACAAACTTTCTGAAGTACTACTCACTGACTCCAGGAGTTGTCTTCATGTAATTATAATTTAGCACTTTATGTTATAAGATACTGGTTGTTTACATCTACTAATTCAAGTTTTGGAATATTTGCTTGATAATTTAGGAAAATATGGATGATTATTTTATTCAACATATATAAATAAACCATGGCTCAAAGAATTTATGAATCTAAATAGCTTATGCTTTTATAGAATGTCTGTGCAATTATCATCAAATATCTTTGCTGTGTTTGATCTTTTATGAGTTGATCAATCCAATTTGGATTCCTTATATCTTCAGGTTGAAAGGCCTTTTTTAAAGTTGTATAATATAGAAGTGGGAACAAGTCAAATGATTTGCATCAGCTTCCTATTCTAACGCATACAAACTAGAGCTAAACCCAGCCAAAACCACTCATGCACTAGTGATATTTGATCCTTTTCCATTGGTTGGTCAACTTTTATCGGTTGATCTGGTCTGTTTGAGCAAAATGCTGCAGTTCATATTGTTGATTGTAGTTTTTGTCAATTTTAATCTTTGTAATTGTCGAAGGTATAAAAATGCCTCAAGATTCAGCTGATATTCTCAAACCATTAGAACATGCTATTAATTCCAAGTCCCAAATTATTTTTGACAAATCAAAGTTTTGCAGAACATATCTTGATTTGCAGAATGACTCAGATTGTACCTTTTGATTCATTTATTCAAGATCAACAACATTTTAGCCAACATAATATTGAAATTTCTAACTAGAAACCCATTGGACCAGACTTTAGGATAATAAAGTTCCTATCTATCAGCACTTCAGTTATTTTAAAAAATTCGGAGGTGTTGAGCCAAATTTTTGAATAACAGAGAGTTCATGTTAGATAGCCAAAGCCACAGGAACTATGAGGATTCCTTAAGATAGTGCCTCTTTTTGGCAGAAGTTCCAGCAGAAAGAATTGTTGTCAAATACTGAAATCGATAGGCATTTTAGAATTTTAATCTCTGCACTAACACTCCTTGAAGATACTAGAAAATACCATGAATAAACTGGTGAGTTTCGTCTTTTCTAATGAAATCAATATAGGTGAGAAGGGATTCATGTATCAACTGTTTACTTCACATTCGATTATAAACACCATAAATATGAATATCTGTAATGTTTACTTTTGCCTGTTGACCTTTGCGGTTCAGCATGACAAACTAATATTTGTCTCATATACTACCCAAGCTCCCTTAGCATTCATACAAAGTAGTTACCACTATATATTGAAAAATAAATTTCTGCACTATACTGAATACAGTTATCATGCCTTATCAGTCTCTACATCGTATTTATCTATTTTGCGTGCAGCATTTTCTATGATATTGAAATACTAATGACCATTGGATTCTATATTATCCTCAGATGGCTGAATATTTTAATGAGAAGTCAGGATTATCAGAAAATGTACCTCTTGGCAATTTCAATTCTATGTTCAGTTTTACTGGCTCTTGGAAAATTGATTCTGCAGCAACAAAAGCCCTAGCAATGTATGGTTATTTTATCCCTCTATATAAAGTTAAACTTACAAATGCTGAATTGGTGTTGCGAGAAGATGTCCGACGTGCTGTTCCACGGAGCTGGGATCCATCATCCTTGGCTAGGTTAGTAGGTAATAAACTTGTTGCACTGTGTTTAGGTATTGTCAGCATATTTTTTGTCTTGGAATTAGAATCTCCGGACTGGGGACATTTGTAGATTTTTTTTTTTTTAGGGTCTGTGCTGCTTGTCACATTCTTGTAGTCATGGAAAAACCTCTGCTTATATATCCAAGAAGGCATCAAATTTATCAGTTGGGTTTTTTCTTTGTTAGCTCTCTCTCTCTCTCCTCTCTCTATATATATATATATATATATATATATATATATATATAGCTGCTGTTGATCACATGCTAGATCATCAAGTGACTCTTTCCTATTCTTTCGTCAGCTTTATCGAGAATTTCGGTACCCATATTATTACATCTGTGAGTATCGGAGGTAAAGATGAAGTGTATGTCAAACAGCACCATTCATCTCAGTTATCAGCATCAGACATTAAAAAGTATGTGGAAAACATTGGGGACCAGAGATTTCTAAGCTTGGGAAGCCAGTCCGATGCTGCTCCCTATAATTACAAGGACAAGGTTAGTGCCTTTTGCTACCTTAGATGCACAGATCATAATGTATTATGTGAGAAATATTTTATCATACAATTTTAATATCTGTTCAAGTGCAGAGATTGCAGATCCCTCTCTGCTTAACAACTGTGACATGCACTCATACCTATGAAGTGTTGCACATCTAATTAGAAAGGAGTTAACTGTGTTTATCTTTCTAGAATTTCGATTTATCCACTCCATTTTACTTTGTCATAAGGTGTTCTACAGTAGATGCTATATCACAACTGAATTAGGTAAAGATTTATGATTACTTTATTCATCTATAGATGATTCAGAAAATTAAGAATAATCTAATTATCGTCAGCCATAGGTGTTTAGCATGTATTGGCCAAAAGTGTATATCATGGACTTTAGTTTGTGATAGCTATATGTTCCCTCATTTTATTTGTGACAAAAGTGTATCCGATTCCTTTTGATCTTATAACCTATTTGCATACACACTTTAGGATACAAAAAGGCCTTAACCCCTACTGTTGCTTTTTAGATCTTCCTATTCAATTTCAAATAAATTGCTGATATAATTTACATTATCTCATACTATTTTTATCCCCAACTATACTCAAGCCTCTGTCCCATCACATCAGTTTGATGTTGTGGACTTGAGTTTCAGCTTAATCATTAGCTTTGGCATTTCTTTTTTCATTTCACCGTTTCATAGACTCACATTTTTAATGATTTCTTTGTTGACTTTCATCCCATGGTAATCTTGGTTTCATCATTAGCCCTAATATACTGTTGATTGAACTGATTATTTCATCAGTCAGCAATATGGTAATGTCTTTGGACTTTGGTGTATTCAGTTAATGACATTTGGCTTTGGAACTACTAAGGAAGACATTCGACGCAGGAAAAATTCTATTAATCAACATATTGACAGCAGCTAGGGTGATTGAGAAAATAATAAAGAAGAAACTGGAAGGAATGACTGAAAGGAGGGGTCAGATCTCAGAGTGTTTGATCAGATAAATTAGATTAATTTTCAGTTTTCAGACTTCTATGTTTTAGTTTTTAGGCTGAGATCAAGTTAGCCTATCACAGTTTTGAAGATCCTCAAGTTCCACACCAACCATTATTGTAGCTTACTGTTCATCAATTCTGTTCATATTACATGGGTGAGGTTGTACTTTTTTTTTTTTTTTTTTTTGTGGGGGGGAGGGGGGGTGGTGGGTGATTTATGATAAGGCTAAATTAAGATTTTTCCATTTATTGAGTCTGGGTGTGAAGGATGTATTTTCGATGATTGAAAGGATGAAGTTTTAAAGAAATCTTTTTATGTCGAGGCTGTTCCCCATGTTCCATGAAGTTAGTGTGAAACCCATAGTTGCTAGCTTAGGAAATGAGTGCGAGAAACAATATGAGAGATAGGAGCATGAGACAATCGATAAAAAATTATACAATTCGGGAAACAAGAAATATTTATATAAAAATGTAAAATTATTCATATACTTAATACAAGACATAAAACATATATCTTAACAAAATTAAATTATTAAAATTTTTATCCTAATCAACAGCCTCCTTCCCAAACTTTTTGAAAAACTTCTGTCAAAAAGATAGATTAAAAAAGTCTCTTTAACTAATCATTGCCTATATATATCTTTTAAAAAGGGCAGAAGGGGTCAAGTTTTTCTTTTTTTTTTATGGGGGTATGGGATCTATATTGTGATTTCACATATATTTTAGTAGATAGCAGATTATTTTGTAAGATATCTACTCAAAGAAGGAAACTTGAGGAAGAGTCTTGTATGGAAAGATAACTGATATCCATTGGGATTTTTTTCCATTCTACGGGGTGGGAACAGAGTTGCATGGGGAAGAGAGAATATGAAGCATGGCGGGACCGAGTGCATGAGAACAAGCATTTTTTTTTCATCCAACTTTGACAATGCAAATTCTACATTTCTTAAGACATGCTTGACACTCATTTCTAAGTTCGATTTTTCAAGAAACTGCTTTTGGAGTGGGAAATGTATTTCTTGGCATCTATCGCAAAACCTACTCCTGGGTGTGATGTGATTCCTGTGTCTTTGGTGTGAGTCCATTATATCCTTCTTCATCCTGATATTTATTTCTTCTTCTTCTTTTCCCCCTTTTTAATCTTTGTGTCAATGCTTCCTGACTTGCCCTGCAGAAATTTGTGTAAAAGATTTATGAGTTGGGCTTAGAACTTGATCTAACAATTTAGGGCCGGTATTGTAAAATATAAGATAACGGCTAGACTCCCTACTCCCATCCCTCTCCCGAGGCTCTAACCCTTACTTGTTGCCTTTGTGGCTCTGCCTTCCTGCCTGCCTTCCTCCCAGTTCACTGCTAATGATCATGAGTCATTCGTAACCAGCGGATGTGCTACTCTCTGTGTTAATCCCATATATGGAACCCCCAACCTCTCTCTCTCTCTCTCTATCTATCTATCTATCATGTTTCTCTCCCTATTTGGATCAGGAAGACATTTTTTCCATCCATTCTATTTTTGCTATATAAGTTTGAATTGACTTAAATCTGCATCATCTAAGGCTCTTCTTCCTTCTTCTTCTTCTTCTGTGAGAGAGAGAGAGAGAGAGAGAGAGAGAGAGAGAGGTTGGACTCAGTCCATTCATCTAGGGTTGTTTATTCTTTCAATTTCTTTGTGACCTGTATGATTATGTTCGTGCCAGAGAAATAAAACATTGTGACACTATCCTAATCTAGGGTTTATAACTGTGATTAGCTCTAAGTTCTATTCCTCTGCTTGATATCTTGTTAATTTGGCATTTATTTGTTGGGAATCTTGTGATTTTGTAAATCTATGTAGACCAGAAGTACATTAGGGGATGAAAATATCAATTTATCGGTTGCTCAGATTTAAGCAATCTATCAGTCTGTGTAGTCTAGGGATTTGTAACTGAGATGTTCTGGTTTCCTGCAACTTTGGTGGTCCTTGTTCTTTAATTCAGTTGGTGATTTGAAAATCTTGTGCATCTGTACCTACACACAAACACACGCACGCATACACACGTGTAAATATATTAGAGGAAACTAGATCCAAGATTCTAGGCACTTCCATTAGGAGAACAAATGGTAGACCTTGAGTATCTAGGTCCACTTAGAGCTAAATTTTATGGCACATTTCTTTCAGTTTATCAACAGCTTAGACTCCAATCTTCTCCCTCTCTCTCTAATTCACTCGCTCACTGCCCCCCCCTCCCCACCCCCTCCTTAGTTGTTGTGACTGATTCAAATGAATTCAGTTGGGCTATTGTGTCACACATCTGGGGCTCCAAATAAAGTAGACTGTATATGAACAGCTTACAGTGCTCTATGATAGGCTTGTTTGAGCTTGTTCAATTAGAAGACAGGCAAACTCAAAACTTCAGTTAACTTAGTTTGTAGATGGGCCAGGCAAGCAGACTCCAGTGCCGAAAAAATAAGTAGAAGCTCCAGCGTGGCTCAATAAGAGTCTCAGTCAAGCTTCTTCCAATAGGAAATGAACCAAGCTTGAATATTTGCCAAGGTCAAGCTTTGCTTGACCAAAGCTTGACCATAGCATGAGTTTAAACACCTGTCTCATATGACAAGCCAAGGGAGACCTGAGCAACACAAAGCTCAGCTTGGCTTGTTTGCAGTGCTACAAATATCTGATACACCCCCGGTTGGGTAGAGAATGCCTTTTTGCTGAACCAGCAGATTGCTGGATTGGGTCAGGTTGGCTATTTAAAAAATTCAGGTTGCATTTGGTTTGACCCTGATCTGACCCAAACCTGACCAGTTAACAGGCCTATCTGCCCATATATGGGCATGTACCTTGTTTGCTTGTGATTGTGCAAACAGGCATGTGGCGATCTTCTCTAGCTATTTGAGAAATTGTTTTACAAACGATGTATTGAATGCCCATATTCTTCAATGATGATTCTTTTTCTTGTTCGCTTTGCTTAAGTGCTTTTTCTTTCTTTGCAGGATGTTACAGTAATCTTTAGAAGAAGAGGTGGTGATGATCTTGTTCAAAATCATGCAGAGTGGAAGAACACTGTTCCTTCAGCACCAGATGTTATTAACATGACCTTTTTACCCATAGTTTTTCTTTTGAATGGACTCCCTGGACTCCAGTATTTGGCTCACTCAGTTGATCTATACTTGGAATGTAAGAGTTATTATAATCTCTGATTGTTTGTTGGCATGTTTTTTTTAATCATTGCTGGCCTATCTTTATGCTTATGTTTTTAACCTATGCAAACCTGCTCGCTTTCATGTCAGTGGTTGGAGCATGTGTGGCATGACACCTTTGTTTTTCTATTCTTGTGTTGTCATTTCTTCAGACAAGCCTCCTGTAGAGGAGCTGCGGTATTTCTTGGAGTTTCAAATGCAACGAGTTTGGGCTCCAGTGCCTTCAAGCATTCCTGGTCACCAGAGAAAGGAACCTGTATGCCCTTTGCTTCAGTTTAGCTTAATGGGCCCCAAGCTCTATATCAGCTCCGAGCAGGTATGAAGTTTTCTCACTGTGAAATTCCGTGATAATAGATTCTAAGTAGTTCAGCTGTATCATTTACACAGAGTTGCCATACTGTAGCTAATTCCAACAAGAGTCTTCTTGTAGCTGAGGATTGTCCTCCATCATCCTTCCTAGGTCTGCTTCTGTATACTCACAATTCAGCATATAAAAACAACTAGTTTCAAAGTGGTTTTTTTGGCAAGGAGAGTAATTATACTAGATAGGGGTAACAAATGTCCGCTTGTTCCACAACGACAGAAGAAACTCCAATTCACCATATATAAAACACAATGAATAACTCATTCTAATCAATTCTATGTTCTATTATCTGGCAAATCGTTAGCTCTAAACCAGATATGAATTAGGAGTTATCTTATTTGTTTGCATGACTAGATCTTTAAAGTGAAATAATTCCCCAAATGTGTAACATCCACGTTCCAAGCTTGCAATGTCCTTCACATCGGTTCCACTTAATGATTCATGGCTAGTGGAAAAAGCATGCCCATTCTTGTATATGTATGGGCAATTGCTTCATTATATATTTTGCTTTAGAATGCTGAAGGGGCCAAGATGTTTGTTTGGCTACTCAACAGCAGTTAATGGATGTATTTGCAAGCTTCAATTAAAGGTGGCTCTCAATCAAAATTCTTCCAAACCATGAGTAGCTTGGTCTACTTAATTTTGAAGAGGTAAAAAATGCAGATATGAAAGGTCTGCATTGCTCTGAATTTCTCAATGTAATGGTTTCCTTCTGAATACAATTTGTCATCACTTACCATTATTATCATTAGCAAGAATTGGTTCTTCAAATCTTGATTCTGTTCACGATTTGGAAATTAATCTTTCAATGTTTACTCAGCAGTTGAATGGCCATACTAGAAGGAAAACAGTTTTGCCTTTAATAATGATGAATTTACAACAGTAAAACTTTCTTTTCTTGACACGACAACCTCTTTAAAGAGGAAACAGAGTTGAAACTAATTGCTTTTCTAATGTCTGTCTTCACGTGTATTTCTTTAACAAATCTTTTCCATTCAATCACTGTTAGGTTCTCCAGGGTCACCTTGTAAGGAGGCCCCTTTTGCAAAACAACCCCATTAGTTTCCTCACCACCTTTAACTATTTGGAATCAACTTTATGAATCCTTAGTGTACAATCATTGAGGAGGCCATTGACGTCTGTAAGAATAACCCTGGGGCATCTTGGCTGTCTCTTTCAGACAGGCTACATCTTGATGAGCTGATGTGCAGAAGTCCCATTGGCCTGTCAATTGGGGTGCTCAAGCCATGTGAGATGGTTTATATAATTGGAGTAGAAGAGACATGGTCCTGTCAGATGTGGCCTTTGGATCAGACAATACTTGCCAATGGAGGGCAGACACCTCAGCTTATGAAGTTATGTATTTTGTCTTGAAGGAGACTGCTGAGTTGCTGTCTCAAATAGGACCAGCATGTTGGTAATACTTCCACCTGATTAAGAATCTATTGTGCGAAATTTTCCTAGTCACTATTCGGATATGGATTAGAAATATCCAATGCACACAAGCACTCCCAAAGTTTACCATGCTTAATATGTGGTGTACCAGTGGATTGGAAATCATGGAAAGCTTGATCTGACATGGTGTCAAGCCCATTTAAATTGGAAGAAAATGCCTAGCTGCTAACGTAAGTTTGTCTGTTGGATGCAGGTATCTGTTGGTCGGAAACCAGTCACTGGCCTCAGGTTGTGTCTAGAAGGAAGCAAGCAAAATCGACTAGCCATTCATTTACAGCACCTTGCTTCCCTTCCAAAGATTCTCGTGCCACACTGGGACTCTTATGTGGCAATTGGTCCACCAAAATGGCAAGGCCCTGAAGAACAGGACAGCCGGTGGTTTGAACCAATTAAGTGGAAGAACTTTGCCCATGTCAGCACTGCACCAATAGAGAACACCGAAACTAATATTGGGGACCTTTCTGGTGTTTACATTGTGACGGGGGCACAGTTGGGGGTGTGGGATTTTGGTGCCAAGAGTGTCTTACACCTCAAACTATTATTCTCCAAGGTTCCTGGGTGTACCATACGGAGATCAGTTTGGGATCACAGTCCATTCAAGACTCTTGCACCATGTCCAGATGATACATCTTCAAGCGACAGGTCTAGTCAGATCAGTAAACTTGCAAAGATGGTTGACATGACGGAGATGTCAAAGGGGCCAGAAGATACACCGGGCCACTGGTTAGTTACCGGAGCAAAGTTGGGAGTTGAGAAGGGGAAGATTGTTGTACGTGTGAAGTATTCCTTATTAAACTACTGAAGCTGATATTTCTTGTTTTTTCCATGTTCACCATCCCATGGCGCATTCTTTCCGAGCCAGCAATTGTTTCTTTTGTTTCTACTGTACATTCCAGGATGTCAATGTTATTTATTGGAGGGCTTTCCTCTGGGTTTTTTTAATTTTTTGTTTCTGTAGATTAGAAGTTTTCAATTGATGTATACTTTTTTGAGGCTAGAAGCTGTAAGGCAGTGCCCCTTTTCGCACAGGCTTGAACCAAGAAAATCTTTTAACAGGACATGCAAGCTGGGATGTGACAATTCCATTATTCATCAGCCATCGAGATCCTGGCCAGAAATTGTGCCAACGGCTAGCTTCTGATCTTTTTGAACTACGTACTGAATGTATTAAACATCTCTATCATATTTGCAACAAGTATCTGTGCAAGTGTATATTGTTTTTCTCCCCATCCGAAATCATCTCATCCATCAGCCGAGACAGATGTTGTTAGTTCTATTTTTTATTTTATGTTTTTCTCTTGCAGGTAAGAAACTATTTCGTGTTCTTGAAAATGACTGTAAGGCATTCATAAAGATTTTTTCTTATTAGAGCATTAAATTGTTAAATTTCATTTCATCTCAAGGCAAAAAAAAAAAAAACCAATTCTGATATTTCATTTGGAAATTGGAGATCAGCCAAGAAGGTTACCAGGTTCAGTTATGAGAGAAAAAAATGCTACTCTGCCAAAGCCAACTTTTCCGTTGGGCAAGCTTGTGACGAAGCCTGAACGCATACAAAATCAGGTCCTGGTAAGCCTGCAACCGACCTCAAAATAATGTTCCACTTAGACCTTGACAGTCCTCAATTTTTGTTTATCCGGAACAGTTCTTATAAAATAGTAATTATAGCAAACATTTTTTCGAGGACGCGAGCGTACACGTTAAGAGGCCGCCCACCGCTTTTATAGCACAAACTTTCTTTCAGTTAAAATATGTATCATATAATTTAATTTCTATGCTTCTTTTAAGAAAACGACTCACAAAATGCTGATTCAAAATAATTAGTGAATCGCATCAATCTGAATTTGAGTTGTTTTGTTTTGCTAGCTCTGACATGGGCCAAAATTAAATCCCACTTGACATGCATAAATAATAAAATAACAACCACCACAAGATCTTATTGTATCATGTAATGAAACCCCTACTACAACCCTCAACGTATGACTTTTAGGATTAGATCAAGCCTCATCAAATTCTTCTGCACCACTTCAATATATTATTTAGCCGATCCATGTTGCCTCCACACACCTACATTGGTCCAATCACAGGGGTCTTTACAGGCTTTTGTTGCACACATGATGATCGAAAGAGAGTCATAGCACATCAGGCTTTATATTTTCAGTCTATACAGAGTTGTTACTTTCCTTGGTCTCGTACAGAGGACCCTGGACATCATCCTCGTAATCCAATACTGTCGACGACGAAAAGCCGAAAGGTTCTCGCATGTTGTCACAGGGTTTTGGTGCAAGTAGAGCCCACCTCCAGCCCATTTGACGACATCCTCCTGTTTTGACCTTCTTGCCCCCTCCCCGCTTGCACTGATCCACGCCATTAAATGAATTGTGATCAGACCTGGAGGAAAAGAGAGAACAAAGCTGCTGCAAAGGAGAGAAGGAGAGATGAACAGTGAACAAATACTGGTTTCAATATCTGGTAAGGCCCCACTACTGTTCTCAGCCTCGCAGATTCTTTAAAGCCGTATTTTACTGTGGACTGGCTCACTTGTCTGGGCATTACAACAGTCCACTGTTGGGCCAGCAAATGGTCAACTTGACAATGAATGGTGCGAGATGCACATCCTAAAGAGTGTCTTCTTTCAAGTTACCACGGCCAAGAATATTAAGGCTAAAAATGGATGATTACGTTGACGAGCTTGGGTCTAATCTAGCTCTGGCATTTGCTGCGGCGAAAGAGCATTTAAGTCCAGGATGTGATCAAGGAAAATACATGGTGGATCTCAACCTGTTGGATCTAAATGAGACAAAATTATGGGAAAACTGATGTGTTGTTACTTTTTCGTGCTGATGACACCATTTGGGCCCACAAGAACTGCTATGAGGAAGTAACTTTTTGACCCTTCGTTTGACTACCTTCTATTTGTTTTTCTCGGTTCTTTGTTTTGGTGGTCATCGCATCTTTTAGCTGCTGGCGTGTGTAATTATGTACAAAACAATAGGGATAGCAGTTGGGCTCTTTTTTTTTTTTTTTTAATATCCGATCTATCCTAAATTCTAACAAAATCCATTTAGTAATTACTTATATGATTTGGGATAGTTTGGGATTTATCCCTTAAATATCTACTACCTAAATCTGATTATATATAAATATGAATGAAGAATCTTAGCTATAGTCTAAGCTTTCCTATTCAACCATCGCTCCAAACCTCCCACCCAATTGAGACTCCTGAGAACGGAAAAATCAAGAGAAAACAAAGAAATAATCAGCAAAAACAAAAGAAAAAAGGGCAAAAAAAAGATAAATACAAAAAAAAAAAAAAAAATATATATATATATATATATATATATATATATATATATATATATATATATATATATATATATATATAAGGTACATGTGAGTATAATCATGTATGAATAAAAAATAAATGGAACATGGGGATTGAATTGCAGTCAAATCAGGCAATGAGAAGGTAAGATTATCTGGTGCTTTACTGATGTCTGACGTATTAGGTGACATGTTAGATATGAATCAGTCCCATTATGTTTGGCATTGTCATCATTTTTTTAAAAAGAATTAGAAACAATAATACTCTTTCTATTTTTTTAAATTTTTAATAATAAAAAATATATTTGGCTCGCTTTCTATCTCTTTTTCTTTTTTTTTTTTTTTGACAATGAAAATTAGTAATATGGCCGACAATGAGGAAGAGGGACAGTAGATGTGGTTGGTGACGTAGTTGAGGATGAGAAAGAGTCCAATGTCAAATAGAGAGGCGATTGAGGGAGTGATAGAGGGAAAGGGACTAGGAATGGGGCCGATGACGTGGTTGAGGATGAGGGATAGCTTGATGTTAAGCAGAGAGATCGTTGGTGAGGTCCAGAGAGCTGAAGTGATTGGGCGAGGGCGATCAGGTTAACTCTGATATTGGATAGAAGAAAAGAAGCCGGAGGAAGAAGGATGAAAATCCACTTTTAAAGAAGCGGGAGCAAAAAAATTTTAGTTTCAATTTTTTTACAAATAATAAAAGTTGATTAAGAATAACAGAAACCAAAACAGAATAATCAAACCTAATTTTTGCATCAGATTCCATATTGCTTTTTTTAAAAAGAAAAAACTAAACAAAGTTTTAGTTTTTGCTAGCGCTGGTTGATCAAAGAGTGCTACCAAAAAAAAAAAAAAGGAGTGCAACTTTTGTTGACCTTTGTCACATCATGTTTTGCGTTTGAACTTTGAGATGAATCATGTCGCATAAGGATCAAACGCTTGGTTTTGATCAACAATTAGTCTCTGAAGTAGCTGACGCAAAGCATGCATGTTGTTGCGATTCATATCTACATTGTTTTTTTGTCCAAAATAAATATTTACGTTGTCTTTTCTAGTCTGAATTTGTTCTCCTCAATTTTATTCTTCCTGCAAGTCTATATAGTGTTTGGTGTTTGTTCTTATGATCCCCGGATTGGACGGTCCTCTTATGCGGGATCGTGCCGTTCTTAATGATTTTAGAGCGAGGCAGAATATTTTACACCGTATCAGAGCTTGACGAAAGAGGAGAGAGAGTTTGGTCGGGTGTCTTCTATAAGGTTGTGGACGTGAGGTGTCGGTGAGAACAGTGGAAGTCGGATGTAGCAGCTTCCTTACTTTGTATTTAGTAAATTTTAATAAAGAGCTATTTTGTTTTTTCTTTCCAAATTTTTTTGTTCATACTATTTCTTCTCCCAAACCTATATTGTGTTTGGTGTTTGTTCTTGGACCCTAGGTATCAGATGGTCCATACTGTCCTTCAAGTATATGCTTCAAGTTCATCAGACTGCAAAATTTGGTTCTAGTGGTTTGGATAAAAACCCTCCATTGCACGAGAAGAATGAATAATGTTTTAGATATGAATATTACACCCATGCCCATGCTAGAGAAGCTTCATATCATTTAAGAACGTTTACGGCTTCTTAATTACATTCACACTATCACATTCTAGAGTACAATATGAAGCTCTAGATGGATTGCACTCAATCCTCCATGTACTTTAACGCAAACATATGTTGTGTTTGGATGTTTACAATGGTGGATAAGACGAATAGTCCAAGCAAATACCACTCAAAAAGTTGTGGACGATGTTGTTCGGTCAAAGGCTCAAAAAGTTGCTCAGATGTTTTATTTCAGGGAAAAGAATGTTAGTTTTTGATCGAGTACATCTGGTTTGGATATTGCAAAAATGTAACCCATGCCACCAAAGCCAAATAATCTTCTTATTTTACTTGTGTCAAGATTAATAAAGATTTCCACTGGCACTCAAAGAATATTGATGGGTCTTCAGCATTTTTTGTGATTACTTAAGCATGTATTCTGCTTCATAGAAGTTAATTACAAGAGTTCTTAGTCGACAAATCATCCTTCCCGACTAAATGTTCACTCTCTATCTAATTCACCTTAAAATCAGCTTATGTCGGACCTATGTGTACGTTTAACGTGCCAGAAACATCGTATCAAAGAGATCACCCATAGTATGAGGTTTGTCTTGAAGGGAGGGTGCATTTTATCTATGCTGATACTTGCCCCAAGCCCGAGTTCAATGCATTATGGTTGCCCTTGAAGAAGAACCAAGTATCGCAGTCTCTACTCATTACCTTGCTTTTGCTAATTGCATTGCCTTTTGGCACCTGTTGGAAAATGCATTTTGGTGGGAATATTATATGTTTGCCGATGTTAATTCCTGCAGGATTGCTTATAACTCAAAATTGGATTGCATTACTTTCTCAAAATAGGTTACATGGCTCCTCTATAGTTTCTGCTAGAACATTTGTTTTCATCCATGATGCAACTTACATGTTTCTTTCAGCTTTTTATATTAATCTGTTTGAGTAGCTTTTCACTTCAGGTTCTTCAACTAGCCCATTTATCACGATATGCATCCCTTCCTTATAGATGATCTCTCAACAGATTGCTGTTGCATTTGGCTGGATCTTTAATTTAGATCCTTGGGTTGGCTTATGTCTCATCATGCACTTCACATTCTCAATTGCCACTCCTTGATGGATTGCTTTCTCTTGTTTGTTGTTTGTGTAATTGGATACCTTTTGGTTCATCTATACTAAACATCATCTATATACTGTATACTTTCTCCATACCCTTAAAACTTAGCTTCCTCTGTTTTTTAATATACATGACTGTAAGGGGGCTCACTTATGAACATTTGTATTTTGTTAGTGCTCATTAATGCAGGTCTTCTTCACCAAAAAAAAAAAAAAAGAAAAAGGATCACTCATAGGCAATGTCATATCTAGATCATAACTCCACTACTTTTCTTCGAAACACTATTATCAATATAGCTAGAAATAGCAATTGCAACCGACCGGCCGAATACTTGATCCAAATGGAGTAGGATTTTACCCAACTTGTTTAAACCCTGAAATGGATATGAGTTCTAGATAAGATATCTGAAGCGGCTTTAGATCGAATGCAGATAATAGTATGCTCTGTTTTGAATCTAATTCGATGTGGCTTTAATCTAAATTTCTTCTTTTAAAATTATAATTATTTTAGAATATTTATATTATGAGTTTCTTATCTTATTCGATCTAATCTTCCTTATTTATCCGATTTGACCTAACCCACACTATTTATTTTATTTGATTCGGCTTGACCCGATGCAGGTATGAGATGGATATGGATATGAGTTTTCAATTACGATGTTAATATAGGTATTGTCCCATCTGATCGATATCCGATCTATTGCCACTCATAAAATATAACAATCAAATGCTTCTTGCATAAGATAATAATGGACCACAACCATATGCTACCACCACTAACATTGTAACAAGCATGTTCGCAAAGCCATATCTTGCAATCGAATCTAATTGTCTCGTTACAAACAGTAATTCCATTTGCGAGAAAGGAGACTTTAACCCAGCAAAAAAAAAAAAAAAAGACAAAACTATATACCTGCGATTTAGAAACAAGAATGATGCTACCACGACCAGAATGATACTTGTATCATAATGTGAACAGTACTGCTATCAATTTAGCAGGCAATGGTCGCATCCAGACCCAAGACCAGTCGCTTTCTTTTCCCAGCCCTCTCGAAAGCACGAGCACACGTTCTCTCCTCCCCCCTGCCTCCCCTGGTGTCAGACAGAGCGGAGAGCACTAAAACGCGCAAGCCCCTGTGGCTGGTGGCCCCCCTTCTCTCTGCCGGCCATCCACGCTCTCAGGAGGTCAGGAGCTGCGACTCCTGCGTCGCCCACGTGAGCCAGCCCCGCAGTACCCCGTGCAACCACTGTTTCTCTTTAGCCTTTTACTTGTTTGTATTAATGCCTGACAGAAGCGTCCCTTTTGCCACGATTCGCTTACACCTTGCATGCTTCCGAGTTTCTGAATGCTGTAACGCGGCCAAGGTTTACTTTCCCTTGTGTGTTATATATGGGACTTGGCATGGGCTCTGATTTGTTGACATAATGCTCGTAGATGGACATGTTGCTGCGTGAGGGATTACAAGAAATGGGGGCTCTGCCCAGGTGGGAATCACAGGTCTATTTTTTGTTGTTGTTGGCTGGTTGTTGGAAGGTTATGTTGTTGTTTACTGGAAAAAGGAAAGAGAGATGGGATTCTCTTTCTCAGACCATGGATTTCTTTATACAAAAAATGTACAAATTTTCAGTAGTCGGTAGTTGGTGGTCAATCGAGGCAGCCCGGTTTGGGTCATGAACTGTTTGGTGGCTCCATTCGTTCCTTACTTGGGGTAGTTGGTCGGGGGTTGGATTAGATGGGGATGGAGTGGATCAGGCGGTCAGCAATTTGCCTTAAAAAATACTTGCTTGGGTTGGTTGCGTAGCGGCAATTCTGAAGTGATTCTAGGTGATGTGCGTGGCTGCATTTGGTCCGGAAATATATTATTAAAAATAAATATACGTAGTTGGATCTTAGTAGAATAAGTGAGTAAAACGTTTTTTTTTTTAATTATAAAAGTAACCCTCTGGCAATTTCCTCTATTCTGCGTCAGACTCACAGAGTTTAGCATTATAAATAGTTATAAAATGAAAATGATAAATTTATCTTGTTTGGATTTATTTTAGGAAACATAACAATTTGATCCCCTTGATTTTTTAATTAGATCTTTAAACTACATTCTAATGTAATTTGCTCCTACTGTCCATCTTTGTTTAACTAGATATTAGAGCTTTGGTAACCTAAATCTATTACATGACTAAAATACTCGTCTCTTCGGATTAAAGGTGGCTGCTGAGTGTATCCAGTCACCTAAGTTCAATAGAAAAGCCTAATGCCAAAGAGCATGGATTCTCTATGGTATCCATGATGTACCATACTATTCGATGCATTATGTGCACGATCTATCATACGATGGACGGTTGCATATGATCACACGCGGCATGTATTGCATAGCTCCGTATCCATTTATGGTTGTTCGTGATGGACGGTGCGCAAAGTGCATTACAGAGAATCCGTGCTCAATGCGGAACATGGTGGCAGTAAGAAAGGGATATGAGTTTGTTTTGTTGGGTCAAACAGCATTATACCGGTTTCGCCACCAACCCTCTCAGCAATGAGTGGGAGGTCGCCGGAGTTTCTTATTCTGACCTTGGTGTCTCTTGCCAACAGAGTCTGCATGGGTGAATGAATGCCCTTATCAACAGAGAATTGTTAGCGTTCATTGAGGAAACCTAATTCCAAACCCTGATGGGCATCAAAGGTAGAATCTTGGTGACAGATATGGGGGAATTCTGATGGGTTTTATAGGAAAATCCTTTGAAACCAAAGGGCAGAGGTCTTCCATATATAGTAATATGAGAATGATGGTACATAAGAGTCCTTGGTGAATGCTATTCAAAACTTGATGGCGTTATTGGGGGAATTGTTGAAGAGGTGATTCGAATGAATCCTTGTGGATTTTATGGGGAAGAATTTTATCAAAACCCAGATGTGTATTGGAGGTGTTATAGAAAATTTCTCGCAGAACAACGCTGTAGAAAATAAAGAGCTATATCAGAATCTCAATAGGCTTCATGAGGAAAACCATGGATAGCAAGTCCTTAACAGACACTATGATTTTAATTAATCCATGGCAAGTTTATCGAAATCAAATCTATATAACTGGGAGGAGAGGTGATAATACACAAGGGATATATAGTGAGAATCATCGCATACCCAATGGATCATATTTAAAAAGATATATATTTTTAGCATAGCCCAAATTAAGGAGTATCAAGTAATGAGCCTTATAGATCCTCATCGGAGCTCTACTTCAATTCGTAGTAGAATTGATTATTCTCATCCAGTTAGTGATGTTGAAGCTGGATGGATTCTTCAACGAAGGGAAGGTGGAAGAAGCTATAGAATTTTTGGCTTTACTAGAGAAAATTGGTGTGTTGTGGACCTTCATAGATATATATTGTTGATGCATGCGTCGCAAGGTCTCTAGAAGAAGCAAGATTAGCCCATGATTACATAGCACGAACATTAATTAATGTTGAAGCTAGGGCTCATAACAAGATCTTAGATATGTATTCCAAGTTTGATTCGATGGCCAGTGCTCATCGACGGATAACTTGCCCTAGCAGAGCTTGACATCTTGAGATATTATGATTATGGGTCTTGTTAATGATGGTTTTGGAGAGGATGCAATTGATCTTTTTGCTGAATGGACTGAGGCTAGATGGACAAATGTTTCCCATTTATTTTTGTCGCATGCCGTGTTCTTGAAGCAATCTATTCATACTGTTGACATTAAAATGAAGAATGCTAGCTATGTTCCAAAGACAAGATTTGTGCTGCATAGCATTGACCAAGCATCCGAATAGTAGGCTTTGCTTTATCACAATAAGAGATGGCTATTGCTCACTACCTTATAACTAACTTAGCACCTCTTCCTTGACCACTTCGTAAATTGCATCACTAATGGTAACGTTGTTGGCAGTGATGACAATGTGGATCGAGATTGGAAGGCAAATTAAAGATGGAGGCATGCATGTACCCGGAAAAGAGCACTAATGAGAGGGAAGTTATTTTCCTCATTTGCTCATTTTATATATGAAGGGGAAGTTATTTTCCTCATTTGCTATGGCATCCATAGTATCATATGGAAGGTGGACCAGAGAATCACATTATATTACAAATACAATTTCAGAAATCTAATTAAAAACTCTTCAATCAAAAGAATCGAACTATAATTTTCTTATTTGTTATCCTCCAACCAAACTAAACATGTCTTTAATTATACATAGCTAGGGCTTGACCTGCACCATTTTTAAGCTACACGTCTGATATATCTACCCGTAGCCTCGACGTGTGTGCCAGACAACAACAGCTTGGCAAGCTCTGTCAAACTTCACGTTAAGTGTTCTACCCAAAAAAAAAAAAAAAGATCACGTTAAGTGCTTACTGATGTAGGATATTGACTTTGTTTAACTAAATATGCATTTGTTGCGGTATAACTCACCCCATCGGCCTAGATTCAACTCACGTGGGATATCATATTTATTATTATTTTTTCTTTTTTTATTTCCTGTTAATGTATTTATTATTTTACAATAAAATTTCGTATTTATGGTAAAATATGTTCTTTTTCCTTCCCATCAAGAACGGATTTCCGAAAAAAAGGGTTGTTGTCAGGCATCGGAATCTTCTTTTCAGATTGTTGGCATATTTGTTCCGGAGGATTCGGTATGGGCCAGTCTGGAAGGCCGAGCTTGTGTGAAACTTAAATATGCTACCAGCCTACTGATGCTGCATATAAAAACTTATTTATTGCACAAAAAGAATTGATCGATGCGGTAAAAAGCATAATTGTTGACAAAATGTAGGCCAATTGGTTGGCATCATCGGAAGATATTTCAACTTCGAGCTTGAATAATAGCTTATTCTAGAAATAAATCATGCCACTATTATAATTGTTATAATTTATCTCAAAAATTATGATCTAAATTTAATTTTTTTTTTGGTATGAAAATAACCATTTCTGTAACAAAAATTAATGATATTTTCTTTTCGTTCATTTTTAACCAAATTAAAAATATATATTTTAAACCATATAATCATTTATAAAGAAAAAAATAGTAAATAATTTGAGTTTTGAAAATGACAGTTTATTTAGAGAAAGATTAAGAAAATAAAAATAATAGAATGTCTTAATGCTAGATAATATATTATAATGATTTTTTTTGGTTATTATTATTATTATTATTATGGGTTTTTGTGGGGGTGGGGAGGCGGCCAGGTGCCGTATGACCAAAATGGTTATAACGCCGTTATGACAGACCTCAAGTAGTACCATTCCCATCTGTTTGAAAAGGACAAGACTTCATTTGACCGGGCTTAGGTGTTGTCAGCTGATTGGCAAAATGTCATGTTCTATGTTATCGGTCCTGCAGCTGAAACTGACAGATCTCTGACAGCATTCAGCCAGCCAACTATCACTTCGTAAGGGACACGTCGACTTCAATTACCTTTCGCTCGTGTTCCCTGTTCCTCCTTCCGTACAATTTGCAGGTGTGCCAGGCGTTTTTTTCTCCCTTTGCTGATACATGTACTCCCTTTCTAAATAATCCACTCCATGGCTTCTCCACAAGCCCCCCCCAGCTCTGTGTCTTTGGTAACCGTACTACATCATGACTGAAGGAGTGCACTATGAATCTAACGGGGTATATATATCAAGCCCATTGGCCGGTTCTGCTCGCGAAATTGCCATCGCGAATCCCCACCTGAACGCTGTGGTGAGTGGGTTCCATCCTTGTGAAATCTGGCGTGCGACTGTTCTATTAACATCATTATTAAACGAGGTTCCACAAGTTCGGGACATCATGACAAACCGAAGGCTGGTGTTTGAAAACTCTCTCTTTTCCTCAAATTTACGTTTTTTGCTTATTTTTTCCCGAATTATCAATGTACAGAGAGTAACCATATGTTCATTTCAAATATTTTGAGCAAATAATTTAATCTGGATGACACGATGAATTCCAAGAACTCCTCATGTTGGCAAAGTTTTAATGGGCAAATTGTAATCAATAGTTCTTTTTGCTGCTCTTTCCTTCGAGAATCAAGAAAGGAGGAAGTCGGCTAAAATGAGACGAGACTTGAACCAAGGGTATTCATATCCAACAGCAATGGCTTTACCAGCTAAGCTAGTTAGTACTCTCAATATCTACATCATTTGGAACAGGATGCTACAAGGTCTATTAGAGTTTTGCTTATTGCATGTTAGCATCCATGAGAGCTATGCTATATTATGACCAATCTCATTTATCTTTTTCTAAATCCTAATCCACTTGCCACATTTTTATATGGGCATTAAATGAGTTTCATCACCAGATTTCATCTCTCCAAACGAGATTTTTTTTTTTAACAAAAAAAATTAACCAATAGGGGCTAAAGCCAGAACACCAGTGACACCACACAAAACATATATACATATCACTCTGCAGCAAAAATTGAAGATCTACGTGAGCTACAGTATAAGAAGTAAACTCAAAATTTTCCGTACATACACAAACAGCTGCCTAGTGGCTGCAACATTACTGTCTCTACGAATATGAGTCGCTGTAAAAGCAACTAAAGTGGTCTTCCATGCTGTGATATCCCTATAGCAAAGGATTGGGAAAAGATCTGCAGTTATGTAATGTGTTAAGTAGTGAAATAATAAACTTGTGAATTGCCTTCAACCTATAACTAAGACACTTGATACTACCCAACATCACATTCGATACCTTTTAAGGATGCAACTGATTCAGCATATGACACTATGCATAATGGTAATGGGCAACCGACTATATATATGTATGAATTAAACTAGCATTACATTCTTTTAGGACAAATCCAGCAACAATTGTTTGTCCTCTTACAGCCCCATCAAATTGAGTTCACTTTCAGAACACTCAGAAGAGGGGACCGGAACCCATCTATGGATAAGATACCGTCTCCAAATGAGCTTTTGGGGTGCAACTGCGTGACTCACAAAGCTGCACCTGATAAACCACCAATTGGGTGGTTATAAAGTTTAATTTTCTTTTGAGAGTATAAAAGGTTACCATAAAAAACTTCCCTTTTGTCCCCCGAGTCTCCATTGAAAGAGCGTATGCTAGGTATAGGATGTGATGCAAGGATGGACTTTTGGCAACATGTTTAGGTGGAGAAAAACCAACACAAAGAGGTAGACCTGTATATCGAGGTAAATCTGTATATCTACCTCAGTAACATCCAATTTACCAAATGTCGCACTGTCCTGGGTGACACTGCTCCAAAATGGCCTTAACAGTACCATCTCATAAAACAAAGAATTTCTGCTTTTATTTCCCACACGGTTTCCCATGGAGTGTGGGGGGATTTTTCTCTCCTTCACTGATTGACAAAAGTTTAATACAAGTTCGCCAAGACTCAACAAACAGGTAAGACAAGACAATGATGTGAGCTCTTCATCCACAATAACTTCTTAAATATTATCCAAAACTCATTCCCAATCATAATACTACATGTGTTCACACAAAATAGCACCAAGTTTTGGAAAGACCTAAATCCGGATACAGGAAGCATCTAACACGAGCTATGTATGGTAGTTCCCGCCGAAGGGTCGACCCAAATCTGTAGACTGCTACACCGCATAAAGTCCTCAATGCTGAAACCATACAAGGAAATACAGCCAAATTTGCTAATAGCTGCAGATGACCAGCTTTGGCTTGGATTAGTAAGTGAGAACTTCCCCCAAGGCTTCCATGAAGTCCCCAGGTGGTTTCAAAAAACATTGGCTTTTCTTTTTTGGTGATAGTATAGCATACAACTCGAATTAACAAAAGAGTCAATGAAAGAGAAGAGCTAGAAAGTCTTAGATGATTAAATGATCAAGAAGTGTAATTTAAAACCCAGTAACAGGCCAGAGAGCTAAACAACCCAGTAACAGGGGAAAGTTAGAGAACAGAGATGATGGAGCTCTGGCTGAGCTCCTCAATGGCTGCTGCATGGAGGAGGCGCTTCTGTTACCTCCACAAACTTCAACCCCAACACTGATGCTATCAGAGCTCTCAGGTCCATTGAGACACAAGCCTGGGTTCCCACTTAAGTCCAGGTTCTTCCCAAGCCTTTTAATGAAGCCGGCATTGAAAGGAACCACACCAGCTAGCATGTTCCTGCTCAAATTCAAATGGTACATCCTGCTGAGGCCGCTTAAACCTGCTGGAATCTCACCAGTGAGCCTGTTGTTCTCCAAAGACAGGGTGGTGAGATTGGCCAACAGGGCAAAGCTCCTGGGGATCGAACCCGAGTAGCCCGAGTTGGCTAGCCGGAGCTCCTGCAGCTTCGACAACCTCCCAAGCTGGTAGGGCAGTGGGACGAACATGGGGTTGCCATCCATTATGAAGTACTGGAGGTTCTGGAGCTTTGGCAGGCCCTTTGGTAGCTGCCCACTCAACTTGTTGTTGCTGAGGGCTAAGAAAGCCAGCAGGCCGAGATTTTCCAAGCTCTCTGGGACGCTTCCAGACAGTGAATTAGAGCTCAAATCAAGTTTCTGGAGTTGACTTAGCTGCCCAATTGATGGTGGGATGGATCCAGTGAGGGAGTTGTAGCTGAGATCAAGGCCTGTCAGGCTGCTAAGACTACCCAGCTGGGCTGGTATGCTGCCTGTGAGGGAGTTGTAGCTGAGGTCCAGGTGGATGAGGGAGGTCAGGCCGGAGATGCCCTCAGGGATCTTTCCATGGAGGTGGTTTTGAGAGAGCGTGAGGACTTGGAGCGAGGAGAGGGAGGAGATATGGGGTGGTATGGGACCTATCAAGGATGGATTTGATTTAAGGCTAAGCTGTTGGAGAGAAGCATAAGCAGCTGGTTTGTAGGCTGGTGGCGGCATGGAGAGGCTGGTTTTGGTGGTCTTAAAGCAGTTGAAGAAGAAAAGAGATTGGAGATAAGGGAGGTCAAAGACCTCAGATGGGAAGGTGGCAGTGTTCTTGCAAGTCGGGTTGGGTGTGGCTCCAAAGTCCAGCCTTGTGACATGGAGGTGATTGTCACTGCCTGGCTTGCATTCAATACCAGGCCAAAAGGAGCCCGGCATGCATGGGTCTGGGTTGGAGAACCTCCAGTCCCTATCAGAGGACATGGTCTCCATCACATGGAAGAGGGTCTCCCTCTCAGGAGGGGCCATGCTCATGGATTGAAGCATTTGGGCTTGGCTATGGTTGTTGGTCCCCAAGGGTTGAGTGGAGACGGTAAAACAAGGAAGTGAAAGCAGAAGAGGAAGCACGACCAGGACCTGGGGGAGGGAGAGAAGGGCAGGAGACATCATGGTGCTGGGATTTGGTACCAAGTGAAAGTAAGTGGGGAAAGGGAAGAAGAGTTTGAGAGGTCTGCTTTTCTTCTACAGTGTTGGGTTGGGTTCTCACGAGGCTGGCTGCGGAATAGGGAGGGCATAAGAGCTGGACGGAGAAAGTGGTTGCCTTGGAGATAGAATGGGTTCTGATGTGATTGATATGATAGGTTGGTGGGGTCCTGGTGTTTTTATTTGAAACGCAATGAACCCATGTAGCGTCAGTACTCGGGAAAGATTGAGCGGAGGGATTTCCGGATTGGGAGCGGGGAATGGCTTTTAAAGTTTAAATAAAGTTTTCTCTTTTTACTGGTTAACAACAGTTATTTCTTTATTTAGTATTTTTTACCACTTTCAATATCTTTTTTTGGGTACGAACCACTATTAATCTTGATGACCCTCCTATAGACTCTTCTCTTCTCCTTTACTTTTTCAAAATTTCTACATGGGAGATCACGGTACGAAGTCCTAAGGCTGCAGCCTTGCGCTCACTTGACCAACGAGCTTGTGGAATGCATGAATCACATCATTACAGCGTGGAATTTTACTTTAATTTTTGATGAAATTCAAGGTACAATCTAAAGGTTTTAAGTGGCTTATAAATATAATGCTATAAAATTACAAGGTAATTAATTCAATATAGGATAATAACATCAAAATTTGACCATTCAAATCAACAATAGCACCGTATCATACAAGCATTCTTGATATCTGGCATGATATCAAACAACAGATAAGACCAGCAGCTGTCGCTAACTAGAACATAATTATAAGACCTATGAGCCATTACCATCAAAAATTTAGAGCCTTTTCTCGAAAGACCAAAAAAAAAAAAAAAAAAGAGACATCATACTTAAGCATAACGACAGCAGCAGCACAACCAACAAGCAGCTGGCACAAGAGGCAGATGTGATCCAACAACTCAACAAGCAAACATACAATGTGGCAGATACGGAAATTTTCCACATCGGCGGTGTCCCCCATGCATCCGTTCCCATATATTCGCTTAATCGGACGCGCGAGCCACACATTAGCAGGTTGGAAAGGATAGATGCCTGAGACCGAAGAATCTCACACCCAAAACACTTGCTGCCAGAATGTTTCAGAGCCCAACAAAGACATGTAATGAGCTAACGGGAGCCCTTTCACATATAAAAGCGCATGCCATAACGCTTTAAAAAAAGAAGTCCTCCACCTTATGTAACTACATGCATACACGTTTACTGGCACATACAGCAATCTCAATGCATACGCGCCCCTCGTGTGGGACTCCACTCTTCTGGTATTCCACCATGAGAAAGCTTAGGGCAAGACACTGACCTGCAAGCAGGCTTCTACCCCACCAAGTGGCTCTGAAGTCGGATTAGATCCAAGAATATATAGTAATAACACGCTTGGTGTCATCTTCAAAGTCCAAACAAATGCTGACAGCGGGCAGACATCATTTCCAAAAGCTTAAATTTCCAAATTCTAAGATAAATAAGAGGCTCCTGTTTCCGAAGAACAATGTTGGATCATGTATTCCCCATAAAAAGACAGTGGATCAGCACACTTCCACCACCTACCTCATCCAATCTCATCCATTGTACATACCTAACCATCAACAAGGTTCCATATCAAAATGAGAAAGGTGGGAACCTTCCCAGGGGGTTGCATGGCACGCTTAAATGAATCCAACCCAGAAATGACATCTGATACGCTCTTAAATCTGAATTAGTCAACCTGAACTTAATACAGACAAATGCTGACTCAGGGCTTGGAAAAACAAGAAATCATTCAAAGCAAGCTGCTCAATCAAAATTTTCCACTAGGTAATCTAATGACAAAAGCTTCTACAGAAGAAATAATATACAAAGCCATGGAGACACAAGTTAGAGGACATTTAACACAAACTGAGGCGGAAAAAAAAAAAGTCCAGATAATATGTTCAGACATGGAAAGCTTTTGAATAATGGAAAATAAATTTCTTTTTCATTACAACAACAAACATTTGATCATCCAATAATTTATTTCACAACAAATTGCATCACTCATTGAAAATGATAATATAAGGCAACCAGCAACTGATAAGATCAATTCCTAAAATTTCATGATGTAATAACCAACTTTTACACAATATGTCAGGCTGATTTGGAATCACATGGATCAGGCTATCATCTTCTGTTCAAAGAAAATGGCAAACATGCGAAGGAAGGTTGAATTGTTAATTAAATGCCTCTTTAACTTTTCATTCCATGCAGTTCTCAAGAACACAAACTGATCCTCTGAAAAATTTCAGGCCTTACCTGCACGAGAAGTCAATCCTTTTCAGAACTTCGTATCTTTTGTGGTTATAAATAATCATAATTTGTTTCAGTAATCTTACTGCTACCTTCTTATGTTGACGAACTCGATCATTTCATTTGTTAGTTTCATGTGATATACATGCAACAGGGATCAATGCTATGGCTATTATTTACTGAAGTTAGCTCTGTAGCATGAACTGCTGCATCAGAACGGCCAAAATGCTGCCGATGGAGATGTTGATTACATTGACAGCATCGTTGTTCAACTGTACAGCAAAAGAAGTGACAGCTAATGTTAACCTTGCAGATCAGAAAGTCAATAAAACTGCCAATAAACAGTATAACTACAATAAGATCAATGACCAGTGATTAAATTTATAATACAGTAAAATCCATATGAAATTCTGCAGTACAAGTAGAAACCAGAACTTGTGCACTATAGTGCCTGTAAATTGCAATCATATCAATGATCTTGTATACGTTCCTCCTGGATGCTAGGCAGTCCGCTTAAAGAAATATGGGAGAAAACCTTTTTATTTCCTCTTCAAATGAAGGATAGATAAAGCCAAGTAGATGGTTAAAATCAGATTATGTATATCGGTAGAAATATAACTCGCATTTGATTTAATTAAATAATTGTTGAACATAGAACAGCATGCTTAATTGTAAACAGTGTGGCCTATCATGAATTTGGACATACCTTCTCAGTATTTGTCCATAACACCATAGAGGATCTTCTTTTCTGATTTCATGTTTGAAATTATAATGGATCTTCCATCTTTTATGTCAACAATAGTTCCTCCTAAAGTGCAGCTGCAGCCTTTTTTGATGCAAGTCACTTTAAATTCTTTTCACTTCGATAGGTTTTCATATTTCACAGGCTTTCCTCTCATTTTTATTGAATAACTTTCCAGGCTTCCACACAATCTGAGCTCTTTTCTTTCTCTCAAAAGATCTTGGTCTTTCGTTGCTTGCCTATTCAGTGAGATCATAGTTGGTCCTCCACTAGATGCAGATTTGTTGTTTTCTCTAGCATGCAAACTTCTAAGTTCCATTTTTCCTACCAAAGAACCACATATACCTCAATTTCTCACTTTTGCAGCATACAGGTCATGCCAGGGTTCCCATCATTGCCCAACTTTTTTGCATTGTCCAAAATCACAGGCGTTTTTGTCATTATGTGAAATGTCTTCCTATATATCATCTGCATGTGCCTATACATGACTCTCCTAAATCACATCCCTAATTCTCCACCCAGATGAAATTCTGTTGGAAATTGTCAATCTTCACCTTTCCATTATATTAATAGATGCGCTTGTGCTACCTAAATAGCACATCCAATAAGCATCATGTTGTGCAAATATTTTATTTCATTCTTTTTCATGTCAATGAAGAAAGAACCAATAGGTAAGGAGCACATTCACCATATAACTAATAATTTAGAAGCATTGAGCTGGTCATTGGAATGGCAACTTACCCATCGAAAACCTTCTTTGTCTTGTAGCGCAGCACCAATTAGGCTCTCACCAAAATTTGCAATCTGAGATGCTAGAACGCATATAGCAGCCTGGGGTACATCTATCTGTATCACAAGGACATGAGGTCAATGAAAACTTAAATAACACATACAGATCACTGTTATTAGCAGCACTTGCACAGCAATGACAACATGAATATCCGAATAGGTGTGGAATTGTTGGCCTGCTGAGAATTGCTTGAAAAGGGAAAGGTTATTCATCTCTGCTGCATAGTTTGGGAAAAAGGGACAAGCATTGTTTCATAGGCAGAAGTAGTGAAAGGTCTGGAAAGAGAGGAAACGAATATGATTACAAAAAGGTCTTTAGCAAGACAATGAACCAACATATTCATTTACAAGCTCTTGTTATGAAATGTACCACATTGCAACCCTGAAAACAACATCCAGTCAACCATGTACATTGGTTACGTTATTGGTTATCGAACAAATATAGGAATAGGATTGAACATATTAATCTTGATAAAATTAAATAATTCCAATAAAAGATTAAAAATATTTCTAAAACAAGACAAGCTACCTATCAGAACAATATTTAGGGTCAGATAGCATCGCTAACCTACATAATAAGCCTATTTTAAATAGATGGATGTTGGGTGCAAGTTAAAAGCTCTTTGTTCTTGGTGACTGATGCAATTGCATATTTTTAGCTATATTGGAGCATTAATATTCCATTTGTTCAGACCTGGCTCCTGTTTTCATGAATGCTTATCCAACTTTATGCAATTGTGCTCCATCAACTTCTAAATTTCTGAATTCGAAAACTAACACTCACTTTTTGATTCTTCAGATATTTTTATATTACTTGCATTGATTCATTACTATATTATCTCTTCATACATAATAAGGCAAGGTATAAATTTTACTACATGTATAAAAGGCAGGAGCTCCTAATCAGATTCCAGGTCACAAGGAATTTAGTAGCAGATGGAATGACAGCCACATCATACACTATTTTCATATAAACAGGGATTTGTGAGTTTATATAACTTATTTGCAGTCAATAGAAAAGAAAACTAAATTCACCAACCAATACTTCCAGTGAGAATATCCATGAATTATCAGCTTTAACATCTCCCAATTCAAACGTGAAAACTATACATTGAGGATAACAATTTAAATAAAATGATCTACTTAATAGGAAATATACCTCTCTCAGAAAATAACCAATGCTAGCAAGAAGAATTGAAGCTAAAAACCCAGCAATGGTCCCCTCCACACTTACAGCTCCTTCTGTACCTCTTGGGACTACCTTGAATGTTGTGACAAGATACCTGCTCCAGAAGCAACAGAGATGAACAATCATGAAGTGTATATCCATATAAACAGAAAAATTATTGATTGAGAAGAGGCAGTGTCTCACTAGCACAGAAACCATTCCTAAGAGGAGGCAATCGTGGCTTTACTAGAAGAATACCTATTGTGAATCAACACTATGCGTGCTCTTATTTCCTCAAATATGCTGATTACCTTAAACCATACTCACTGAACAGAAGTTCAGAAGCAATTTTTTTCCAGCTCATTGTTCATAATAATAAACTACTATTAATAGAAAAAAGGAAAAAGTTCCTCGAAGGTGTACTTAATCAATGGCAAGTGAGGACACCATGTTTAACGATTTACAGAAGATGCACAAAACATGATAACATCATCTCACAGCCATCATCTAGTAAGCTGAGTACGTGATTATATGCACATAATGTAATAAGACAATCTTACAACCATTATTTAGTAAGCCAAGTACAGAAGACTCCAAACATGTATAACACTTCTTTTATCATAATATATTTGATGACACTTCTTACTTTTATCCATATTCGGTGGATTATTGCCCCCTAAACATAATTCTTCAGAGTTAGATCTTTCTAGGAATTCTGGACTACAGAAAAATTATTAGAGGATCTGTGGTAATGCAAAAGCATGAACTAAAGGTTTCAGAAGCCACAACATACACTAGAAATACATAGCCCCATCACACCATAACTATACATATGTACACAGCAATATATCATCAACTTTTAAACCAAAATCTGTTAAATAAGAGCGGAAGATAATCTTTGCATAGAAGAAACTAATGGGATAGTAGAATGAACATTTGTGGTATACATGAGCTAGTTTAATGTGTAAGAACAAGAAAATAAGCATTAAGACACTAAAAAACATGACTTAATTGCTGGTCATGACATTCTATGATGCTCAGCACATACTGTCCAGTGCCGATTTGGCATGTGGCACAGCTGCATGCGAGTGCTTGGCACACCATAGTGCCCATGCTAGCAGAGTCGACCAAGATTTATCATCTTGTTCAACCACAAGTAGCTGAAAACATTCTACAAAATAATGTAACAGTATGTTTGCACAAGACACTTACGCAGTCTTCCCATATGCCTTGCCTATCTCACTGGAAACTGTGTCACTCAACTTAGTACAGAAACTGGCAACAAAGCCAAGTTGCCAAAGCCCTGCAAATGAACGGCCACCAATACCACATATTGATAGGAAAGCACAAACACAACCAGCAGCACTAGATCCAATAACGCTGCCTGGCCCTCTTCTTCCTCTCCTTTTCTCAGCCACTCCTAAAGCTTCTTTCTGTGTTATCTTCAACTTTGTTGCCACTGTTCCCTGCAAATCTAATAGACGTTAAGAGTGTAAAAAAAGCGATCATATTAAAATGCATAAAAGATGATGATGAGATATCACTTATGAATTACAGTATCTCTGTATGGTCAATAAGTGCACAAAAAAGGTTTAGGAGACTTAGGCGAAGAAAATAAAAAAGGGTGAGCGTATGGTAAATAAGTTGCACAACAGCATCATCAGAATGAAAATTCTACATAAACAACGAAATAGCCAATCTAACAAAAAGCTTTAAAATATGAACTTCCATTAAAATATTCCTCTATATCTTTACGGACTTATTTTCCATCAAAGAAAGCTTGTCGTACTTCACTAGAGTCAGTTTCTTATTATTTTTTTGACCAGAGTTAGATCTAGGGCTTGCCAAACCATGTGAGAAATAGAAATGGGTGTCACCTCAATGTGATAGTTTTTGACGCCAATTTCTTGGAGTGAGAAAAATAATGATCTGATCGTGATCATGTGCAAAGAGAGATGACAGAAATTTGCGATAATCATCTGGGATGAGAAAGAAATTTACATAAGAAAGATTTTTAAAGGTTCCAACTTTTTATCACAAAGATACATGAATTGAAATACCTGATCCTTCGAGCCTCTTGAAGAATAACAATTACTCAATCTATCAAAATAGTATGAAAACTCGACTAACTAAAGAAAGATCGAGATTCAACAATTTCGTTACCATCTCGATTATGAGAAAATTAATAAAGATCGCAAATCAACCTTCAATGCCAGAAAATAGTAAGGAAAGAATCCAAAGACAAGCATTTAAGGAAAAACATTGTGAAATTCCACTTACAACAACGAAATAGGCCGCAACAAGGAGGAATCCAGGCCACCCGAAGGCCCTCCACGTTAAGGCTCCCAGGAGAAACGCCGCTCCAATCCCTGAAGTGGAGAGCCCCGAGACGAGAATCGGGGAACCAACGAGAAAAATAAGGAGATTGCTGGCGATCGCGGACTTCCACGTTGGGGGCGAGGCCCGGAGGAGATCGAGGAGCGAGTTCTGGAGCCCCGCTAGCTCTTGAAACGAGAAGGCCCTGGGGGGAGAGAGCATTCTCGGAACCCTAGATCTCGGATTGAGGACTAGGGTTTTGGGGACCGAGAATAACGGGAGGGAATTGGGGACGGAGAGTCGCCGGAGAGGAGGCGCCGACAGCGGTGGTCTGGAGAGTGGGAGCAAAAGAGTGTAGGCCATTGGACGGTTTGTTTTCTCTCTTACGGTAGAAGGGACTTTAAGCTCCTTCTACCCGACGCCACGAAGGATTTTTTAATTTAATTTAATTTTATTTTATTTTAAACTTTTTCTAAGACATGTTTCCAAATGCTAGTAATCGTGCTCAAGAATTATTTTTCAATTATTTTTTCAGAGTTATGTCCGAGAAAGATTTTGCTCCAAAAAAAAATATAATATGATCCTTAATTAATATAGATTATTATTTCCTTCGCATTCATACGATAATAATTTAAAAAAAATTAATTTAAATATTTTATTTTTTTTGTGGCACGTGAGATTAATAGCTAGAGTTATGTCCAGACTTCTTCGATAGATGTTCTTCTTAATTCACAATCGATGACGTGGAACTAAAGATATTTTTTCTACGCCACAGTATAGTCTCGCACTCGTACATACAAAGTATTATCCACTTTGACTTAGACTTATGGCGTATCCTTTAAAATATGTCTCAATGGGGAAGAAATGATCTTGATTCATATGAGTCATATTTTTTTTTAATTCACAATCGATATGAGACTAAAGATATTTTTTTTATATTATAATAAGACTAATTGCCATTTGGTTTTACCATAGGATACAATAAGTCTATAATTCTAGAGTTAATAATTAAGATGGTGACTATGTTACATAATATTTAAATTTTTTTGAGATAAAATAACATAGAATGTAATACAATAAAAATATTAGAATTTAAAAGAAAAGACACCAGTTTTGGAAGTACACTAAACTGATTATTTTGTTTGAATAAATTTAAAAATAAAAAGAAGAAGAAGAAGAAGAAGAAGAAGAAGAAGAAGAAGCTGGGGAAAGACTAAGAGTCAACCCTAAGTCATCTAAACTCTTCACTGGTCCTTGTTGTCTTTCACTCGGTGTTGTCAAATTATTCGCTTGTAATCCACTAGAAGAAAAAAAATTATGAGTCAGCTTCCATGAAACTCTACCTGTCATGGACTTTTGTGATGTTATCGCAGCTTAATTACAAATCCAGTAGTTATCGTCCATTTTTATTTCTAAAAATAGGAAGAAGGAAGTTTGGCAGATCCAATAGTTATTGTACCTATCTTTGCTAATGTTTGGTGCTAATGTTTGGTACTAATGTTTATTTTGTTAAGCTTTGGTCTCCTTGTTATTTGATCTCGGTCCTATTCTCTCTTCAGCCACCTTTAGTGATTTCAACAAAAACAAAAACAAAACAAACCGAAGCTTAAACTGAGTTTTCAAAATAAATAGCCGATTCTAGAAAGTTATTGGACGACTTTGGTTTGTCATTTGACTTGGAGGCAGCTTTTGGTCCAGAATTTTAAAAGAAAAAAAATGGAATATAATGTCAAATAGTTATGTTACTAAATAAAAAATCCAGACAGTGATGTCTTTTAGACAATTACCTCACAAGTTTGATTAGTAATTGTCGAATAACATTCTTGATTTTTTTTTTTTTTGAGTGATACGATATGAATGTACTGTCGGAGGATTGTAATGTTAGAGGATTTTTCAAAGCGAGTCCTGGGGGCGCCCAACGAAGAACTTGGGAATATGTTATTTATATGATCATTATCCTTGATAGCAGGTAAGAAGTACACATCCCGGTGTTTGTTTGAGTCACTTCCCCCGGTGAACAAAAGCTATGGCGGTCCAGGACCGGATTTGTATCTTTGGCGTGAGAGAAGGATTCACCTTCCTTCACGTAAATCCATCGTTGGATTATACAATGGTCGCTTTAAAATCAGTATAGATGGATGGATGAAAGGAAACAGAGTGCTTTGAGATTTGTGCGGAATGAGATCTAATGGATGCAAAAGAAGATCGACAGTTATTTTTATGATGAAGACATAATCCGAACCCATGAAGACTGCCTCCCAAGGTGGATACTTGCGAGTACAAGATAAATAGTCATGAGATCGAAGAGATCAGGACGACGAGAAGTTATTGGTTAGATGGTCCCAGATATACAACAGAGTTGACACTTGATAGTTGTTGAGATGGGCATAAAGTTTTACGAGGCAGGATCCTCTCCAACTTGGGCTTGAAGTGGCGGCCCCATTTTAACAATCCAAGGTCTTAGGTGCGTTAGTTTGCGGCCACTGACTCAACTGGACACCCCGTAGTAACCAGCTAGGATTCAAACTTGGTTTGGGTTTATATATTATTATAGTCTTGCGCAGAGTGAATAGCATATAATAAATCTCGAGGAGCAGCATATGTTAATCTTTGTACCAAAATATTTCGGAGACAATGTCAGTGGTTGGCATTGATACATGATAACGAGGGTTCATTTTAACCTTTTAGAGAACCTAGATTACTTCGAGAGAGGCAAAAGATACGAGAGAAAAAAAAAAGGAATCTGATTACACCGTTCTCTGATTACTTTCGTTATGTATCTGGAACAAAATTTAGTCCACAATTCCTCTGTTGAAGTTTACGGTTAAACCGCTCTCTAACAAATGCAATAATGATTGCCCTCCGGAAGTGTTTCAATGTGATCTATTTCGCAGGGCATTTCTCCAAATTAAGCCTACCACGGTGGCTTGCACTAAAGTAATGCTTTAATTTGATACTGTAAGAGAAGGTAAACAGAGGGGCAAAAAAGGATACACAAGTTCGAAGCTGAAATCTAGTTTAGAGCTGGAAGGAGATCCATCCCAATGAACCATGATTCACGCACTGGAGACCCATATTTGACCCAAACCAAGACCAACCCACTGTCCAAGTTTAAGATCCATGGGTTAGCTAGGGGTTCCAAATTAGGATCAAGCTTTTCAAAGAGTCGGGTATGAACAAGATTCAAGCACACTAAACTAACATGACATGATATACAAAATAAATTAAAATTTCAAATCTAGCTTTAGAAACTTGGACCCTGCCTGTATTATATATGAAAGGAAATTAAGCCAACAAATAGCCATTAGTGTATTAGATTAGATCCAGATTCTAATTGTATATCTGAAGCCAATTGAACTCGGGTCTCCATCAAACTGAGCCCCATCTAACCCCACCTGTTTGCGGCTATGCTTGGAGAGGATCTTGCACTCTTGCCACCAGAGGATAAAACCAAATGCGTCCCCCTTACAAAAGTTTTCAATGCAGAGAATACCATAGAATTCCATGTTGTTAGATGCCACATCTCATGCATGCGATGTGCCACGTGGTACACAAACTATGCACGTGGACATCAATCGCTCCCCTTTGTTCCTATAATTAGACCACGAAACAACCTTCTCCGTGACCGTCTCTTCCACCAGATCAAGCCATAGCGAGGAGAAGAGAGGAGTATGTCCTCAAGCGACGAGAAGCCGGCGCCCACGCCGGTGGCCGGCGGAGAAGGGGCGACGCCGCCGGGGAGGCCGACGACGGTGGCGTCGCAGCTGGTGGACATGGGGGCGTCGATGCTGCAGGCGTTGAAGCCGGTGCGGCAGATGAAGCAGCACGTGTGCAGCTTCGCGCTTTACGGGCACGATCTCGGCCGTCAGATCGAGACCCACCACTACGTTTCCCGCCTCAACCAGGACTTCCTCCAGTGCGCCGTCTATGATTCCGATCAGCCCTCAGCCCACCTTATCGGTACAATATTCTCTGTCTCCTCCTAGTTATTATCATGTACTGGTCTTCTTTTATCGTCTTAAAAAACGGAGAAATTAAAAGAAATTGTGTATTAATAAGTAGAATATCCTTAGCTTTATCCATGGTTTCTGTGACAGGTGTGGAGTACGTTGTATCTGATCGAATATTTGAGACGCTGCCATCAGAGGAACAGAAGCTGTGGCACTCCCATGCCTACGAGATCAAGTCTGGGCTGTGGGTTAGCCCTGGTGTCCCAGAGATGTTACAAAAACCCGAGCTTCGCGAGATGACCAAGACTTATGGCAAGTTCTGGTGCACCTGGCAGGTGGACCGCGGCGACCGCCTGCCGATGGGCGCGCCCGGCCTGATGATGTCGCCCCAGGGGGTGAGCTTGGGCTCGGTGCGGCCCGACCTGGTCAAGAGCCGGGACGACAGGTACAAGATATCGAGCGAGGAGCTAAAGGAGTCGAGGCTGGAGATGGAAGAGCCCGAGTGGATCCACCCGAATGCCGACTACTGGAAGCAGAATGGGAAGGGGTTTGCAGTGGACGTTGTGGAGACGGAGATGAAGCGCAGGGCTCCTTTTCCATGAAGGGCCTTGGGTTGGGTCAGCTCTAGAAGGGGTTCCATATATTTTGAGTATGATGTGGTGGCCAGGTATAATAAAAGCTTGTTTGCAGATGAGGTTGTAGGTTACTTGTGTTGTTGATGCTAGTGGTAAATGAAGTTAGTTTTATGGACGTTTGTTCTTGAGAAAGCGTATTGGTAGGTTATAATATTTCTCTATTTTCTCCGGGCAATGAGTTATGGACCGATATGTATGATATAGGTTCATTTAGAAGCTGTCTTGACATGATCTATAAACCATGTTATGGCGGATGGCAGATGCTGGATTGATGAAGATTTTGTCTAGTTGTGTAATAAACGGAAGAGGGAAATGGAACAGATTAAGGCACTACTTTATTGTGATCAAGGCTGAAACTATGCAATATCTGGCATTGATAAATGACATGTCTCGATCGGTTAGAATTTGGGCCGGCTTCTATTGAAATAGCCCCGAATGATGATTTATCCATGTATGAAACCGGATTCTATTAAAATACTCTTTATAGCCCTAAATAATGATTTATCGATGCATGTAACCATGATATTAATATATTATGATTTTTTTAAAAAAGGTAATACTTTAGATGTGTACTTTTAGGTTTTTTTTTTTTTAATTTAGGTTGAATGTAAATTGGATGGATATCTGATTTATCATCGTATTTGAATCTAGCGCTGAGGATAGAAATTCGTTTGAGCAGAGTATTTATTATTTGTCAGTTTACTTACGATCTTAATTAATTTATATATTATTTATGAATTTTTAAATATATATAATAATATTATTATTTTATTATTTTGATTTATCATTTATTTAATAATTTTTATTATATATATAATTAAATAATCTGATTCATATCTTTATTCATATTTATATTTTTAATATTTAATTTATATTTTTATTTATTAAAAAAAATATATGCATTTTTGTATTTCATTAATATTTATATTGGTATCTATATTAATATAACAAATAAATATAAATATTAATATATTAATATCTTATTCATATTTGATTCGATTCTGGTCCTACATCAATCAATTAAAATATTTAACTATAATTTAAAAAATATTTATATATTTATTTTTAATATATGGTAGAAGAGTAGCAGTTATTTTTATATATATATATTTTTTACTCAATGTCCTAGTTTATATTATTTTGGACGTGAGGTGTGATCGCTACCACATGAATTTTTGCAGGGGTTGTATGGTAGATAAATTATTCTGTAAAAATTAAAAATGATCATAGACCGAACGTCAGACCTAAAATATATTCAATTTTATCGGGTCAAATTTATTTAAAATTTTATTTTTCTGCACCCAAATATGACCTGTAATTAACTATACTTTTTTTTTAATTTTTATAATTTTTTAATTCATCTTGGAAGTCTTGTATTGCTGCAATATATAATAAAATTTTCAAGAAACTAAACACATAAATAATATATGATCGTATTATGCATTACAGTTTGTATCGAGCAGTTAAATAAGATATGTAAAACTTCTCAAAAAAAAAAATATTGTCAAACATGCAGGAAGGAAGAATGGTCCGTAAACCTAAAGAAAGTTTTTTTAATAACTTTGGCATAAGTATACCTTAATGAAAATGCTGTATAAGGCTTGAAATAAAAAATCTATTAGCTGTGATTTGTGAACATGCTCTCGAATTCACTTTCCAACTCTTCATTTGGGTGGAGATAAATTGTACTCAATTTTCATTTTATTTTCCAAACGGAGAGAAATAAAAAGAGACATGGTGCCCCTGTGAGTCTGTTTCATTTTTTAATATGTATAAAAAGGCAATGACAATTAAAGCGTCTCATATCATTTGAAACCTATAACTAAGTTATTTTATAATATGTACTAGCATATGCTGTACGTAACTTTTCAAAGATGAGGGGATAAAAATGAGATGGAAAAATTATATATATATTTATATATATATATATATAACTCTTGATCATCCAGCAAAAGCAATCACTCGGAAAAGGGCGAAAAAAAAATGCACGGGGGAATTCCATGAGCTTCTTCATTTTAGTATTCTGAAATGAATAAAAAATTTGAAGTTAAATTTTCGAAATCTAAGTTGGAGTATTTTACAACCCAAGCAGTTAAGGATCCAAAACTCGGATTACAGATGTACATGATTAGTTTGATTTAGGATGTTGAATCAAATAAATTAGTTCAACCAACGTTACAGAAAAAGCAAAAATAAAAAAATCAAATCAAATCAAATTGATTTGACAAGTTTTTAAATTACTAATAGATTAATAAAATCAATTCAAGCATATACCCATTCACGCTATTTTTTATAAAAATTATTAAAAATAATCAGTCCACTGAAATCATACCAACCCACGATAGATTATCTTATTTCAGATCAATAAAAATATTATCCAATCTTTTTTCTCAATAGCCGACAACGCAACCAATCCATGTTAAACCAAACCAATCAGAACGGATTTTTTTTTCAAAATTTCTTTTTGTCACTTGCATTGCACAGCTAGTCCAATGATGTATAGACTCGGACTCGACCCTGGTTGCAAGGGGATGTGGGTGCGGTACACGTATTGCCACTAAATCCTACGATATTTTAATGACATATAATGACTCACTCCGGTTTTTTTGTAATCTTCGAAAGAGCGAGAAGATGTTATATGGGTATATTCGCACATACTCCCTGCCACTTCCACCTCCTCTTCAGCTCAGACCCTAAAAACCCGATCTTTACGCCGAGCAACTTCCGCTTCATTCTCTCTCCATCCTTCAACTCAGAGGCATCCAAATCGTAGTGTCGCTTTGGCAATGGAGAACCCGGCGGCCGGCGATCAGGCGGCGGGGTGGTACTCTGTGTGGGCGCTTCCGCCGGAGGACGTGGCGGCGAGGCTGAAGCACCTCATGGCGGATCTCCGATCGGAGTTTGGCGGCCCCGAGTTCGAGCCCCACATCACCGTCGTCGGCGCCATCCGCCTTCGCCCGGACGACGCCGTCCGTCGTCTCCGCTCCGCCTGCGCCGCCCTCTCCCCTTACCCCGCCCGCGTCGCCTCCGCCGCCCGCGGCACCTTCTTCTACCAGTGCGTCTACCTCCTCATCGACCCCTCCCCCGAGGCACGATTCCCCCTCCCAAAATCCCCACCTTTTCCTTATTTTTCTCACAAAAATAATACCTTCTCTTTTAGTTCTCTCAAAAACAAATAATCTTGCTTTAATATCTTGATATTTCCTTTAATTTTTCATTAAAAAATCTATATTCTTAAAAAAATCCTATATTTTTCTTTGATTTCATCTAATTCTCATAAAATTCCACTTTTCCTTCCATTCTCGCAAAAATATGCGAACTTTCCCTTTAATCTTCACAAAATTTCTTAATTTTTTCACAAAAATCCCACCTTTTCCTCAAATTCCTCGCAAATATCGGATTTGAACCCCCACGAACTCGGCTTTTCTTGGCAGGTAATGCAAACGAGTGCACATTGTTGCGAGCACTTCGCTTACAAGAACTCGGCCGGTGAGTTCGAGCCCTAAATCCTTCTTTCGTTTTTCCTTTTTTTGTTTTTTAGGAAATTGGAATTTCTTGGACTTGTTCTTCGATCGAATTCGGTTTTATTATTGCAGCTTACATGCCGCATCTGAGCCTCTTGTATGGGGATTTGACGGACGAGCAGAAGGAGAAGGCTCGGCAGAGGGTAGAGGAGTTGGATAAGGAGATACGCGGGCTTAGCTTCCAGATCTCGTCCCTGGCTCTCTACAAGACGGACACGGAGGACAACACCTTGAAATCATGGGAGAAGGTGGAGGTCTGCTACCTTGGGAGTGACAACTAGATGACCTATTTTCTCTATAAAGTTCCAATCTTTGTTAGTTTGCACCTGCTCTTCAGATTATATTGAGGTTTCTGCTTTGTTCTTCTTCTTTGTAGTGTTTGAGAAGAGCATAAATATTAGAAGATGAGGTCTTGTGATATGAGTTTGAAACTACTATTTATAGCTAAAGAATTAAGGATATTTGAAAGAAGCTTGGAAGAGTATGCGGTATGCCTGCTAAGGGATAGAGCATTTTGAGGAGACGGAATCAAATATAGGAATAAGATGTCAAAACAGAGCAGGTTGATGTTTTGCATTGAAACCCACGTTTCAGAATATTCTTATCGTTGAAAAGAATAAAGCAAACATTTATTGAAATAAAGCAATCAAACAAAAAATATTATTTAATTTTTTTAATTTTATCCAAGAGCTTAAGAGGCGGCGTTCGTTCTCATCAAATCAAAGATCAAATTCAGGCGTTCGTTCTCATCAAATCAAAGATCAAATTCATGCATTCACTTATAAACGCTAGTCTGTAGTTAATCTAATGAATCTGTGTAGTACCCCTTAGTTCATATGAATTATGGGTTAGAGGATCTATTCTGATGTCATTTGTAATAATTCAGAATTTTATTGAAAAAAATTAATAAAAAATATTATTTAAATTTTTTAAATTTTATATAAATAATTAATATTTTTTTAATGAACGATCTATACAGATCTTCATAATATAATTAATAAATTGGTTTGGATGGAAATTCAAAAAATTATAATTTACTGGCAATCTTTGAGGAAACCAACAGAAATTTTATGATCTGCATAAAACAAGGATTTTGGTAGAAAATAAGCGCACAAACATTACCAGCTCTCAAGAAGACATGTAAAAGTTCCCGTGCTTACTAAGCCAATGCAGTACACCAACCAATTTCGTATCCCGTATCCCGGTAAGTATGAATTAGAGTTTGGGGTAGGGGTGACAAAAACAAGGTTCTAGCAGGTTTGAGTTTTTTTTCCTTTTTTTTCCCCCAGATGTCAAGCTCTACTTATTAATTTGATTTATTTATAAACAACTCTGTCTAAAAGATTTGGTAAGATTTTGAGATCTTTTCAATTTATATACTTTAGATCATTTTTGTAATTATATTTTAATTTATGGTTTAAATATTTTCAAACCATTCATGGATTCTACTTTAATAAATAAACATAAAATAATTTTTATATTAATGAACATCTTAAGATAATATATGATATGCATGTATTATTTATAGATTTATATTTCAATCTAAATCACACTAAGCTCGAGCCATCTAAAGGTCAGTTACAGGTGGGCCGAGCAGAAGCCCACTTCATCGAAGTCGCTTCCGCTCTCTGAACCGAAACTATTTTGGGCCTTTTCTATTCTGGACCAACCAAACACTAAACATGGTCTCCCTTGCCACCAGTCAAGTTTGGATGCCCAATTACATACTTGGGCCAAGCCAAGTTGACCCAAAAATAGCTTCACAACCACGTAGAGCTGCAAATGAAAGAAGAACCGGAGCACATCTAACGTAGTCCATACTAAGCCCTTAGCTTGAAAATTATCAAAAACCCTACTTAAGTGCAAACCAGGCAGCACGGAGTGCTGAACTTTTCCTTGCGAGATTCTAAAATGGCTTGAGATTTGAAGTATGAGAAATTATATCACCACGTAGCCGTGCACCACATCAATCACACCATCTCATTCCTATAGGCTCTATCTTTGTCTCGATGCTTGGCCAACAGAACATGATTAATATAGAGCATAGCCACCTTGGTGCATATAATGCAAGATATAATTTCTCTTGCTTTTACAGCAAGCCAATGGACCGGTCTTTTTCCCTCGGAACCGGGAGTCTTCTTGAAGCAATACCCTACTACTTTGTGTGGGAAAACATCTATGAATAAGCATGACTAGGCTACCAGTGCGAGTGGGATTAATCTATTTTGACAAGGTGCAGTTTGAAAAATATGGGTTATCAAACGCCATCAACCAAATTATTATAGACTCTAGTTGAAGAATGTCTTATTCGTCCACTTGTATCACGACGTTTCCCACCACCCACCACCTTTTTTTTAATAAAAAAGAAAGAAATAAAAAGGTGTTAGAATATCATAGTTTAAGACAAAGCCTATTGCAATGGCTTTGATATGCCCCAGTATATTTGATAACAACTTATTTACTTGAGAGAAACATAGTCAACCGTACCTAAAGTTGTTGCACTCGTGCATTATTGAATTCAATTTTCCTGAAACAACCTAGCTGAAACTATAAAAGTTGAACATGGAATGAATTTAATCTAGAGCAACTTCCATTCTAATTTACGATGAAATGGTCGAAAGATGCATTGGATGCAACCAAGCCTTATCCAAGCAGTCCAATACATGCATTGTGGACACGGACTTCACCAGTTCACGAGGCTGCCATTTTTGTTTTCATCCAATTTAATCCAATATCTAACATATAAGTGAAGTGAAGGCTCAGCTATCTATTTACCCTGCAAACACATACACACAAAATAGAGGCTGGGCTCTCTATTTACTATGTGGACATCCACACTAATGATGTCGTTAAAATATTTTTTATTTTAAATAATAAATAGAGCTCTTATATCTATTCTATTTGACTATATATTTTATTATTATCTATTATCTACTACATATATAATTAAAATAGAGGCTCAATATGTATCGAGCACTTCGTTTATCACCTGGACCCCTATATTAATGATGTTATTCAATATGATTCTTATTTTAAAAATAATTAGACTCTTTGAACTATTATATTCTATTTAATATAGATATTTGGTGTGGAGCTTATTAGCTTATTAAATCGTATTAAATATATTTTATTGATAATACTAAATTAGTATAGAAATTATTGATATTGTTAATATTTGTTTAATTTATGTTGATATTAATAAAAAAGTATTTTTGATTATTAGATATCTTGCCCGCATCCTACATGAATCATTATATTATATTAATATATTTTTATTTTTATTATATTTTTATGATCATAATCTTACTTCAAAGTGAAAGTACAATCATTGATAAATTTATTATATTGCATTTAAATATCCTCTAAATGTGATGCATTTCTATTTCTTATAATACACATGTGGCATATATGATGTTATCATTTTATAATAATATATTATTTTCACCATTTCAATAGATTTATATAATATTAAATTTTGTATAGTGATGGGATATTATGATATTAATATCAAATTTTATTTTAGAAAATAATTGGACTCTTATATCTATTATATTCTATTATCTTTCTATCATTTATTCTATTATATCTGTTCTATATTGTATTTTAAGGACAGTTAATAATAAAAAAAAATTACATCTATATGCATCACATGGATTACATGCAAGTATATGTATATATGCATATTGTAAAACAGAGGTTTAGTTTCTACAAGCCTCCCATTTTCTACATGAGTGTTTGTATTAATGATATTGATAGTAATATATTTGGTCATCATTAGAGTTTATTATTTTATTATTTATTATAATTTATTAAGTTATTATATTATATTTTAAATATAGTTGGAAAAGAAGAAAAAAATATATCATGTGCATCGTGAAGTAGATATTATATCGATGATAGTAAGTTTTTAATAAAAATTTAATTTGTATAAAATTATTTGTTCATCATGCAAACATCAGTATTAAAGACGAAAGTTTCAATCATTAAAGTTCATTAGCTAATATGTAACATGATAACAAAATTTTTTGTTTATTATTATTCATTATATTAATATATATTGAATTTTAAAAATAATATAAAAATATTTTGACCAAAAAAAAAATCTATCCGTGCTGTGTCATGGAGGAGAAGACTTTAGAGCATATTCTATTCTGATGCACAGAGCGAGGCTTGTTTGGTCGTTGGGGGATACATCTGCAGATTACTCAGGTAAAAGATTTGACTTAGGCCTTTCTGGAGTTATTGGAGCATAGCATTGATGGCGACGCGTCCAGAGCTATGTGCATCCATACGGCCTATATGGTCTTCCATATTTGGTTGGGCAGGAATAGCTTAGTATTTGATTCCAGGTGGTGCTCGATGAGATTCATCCTAGAGAGAGCATTGATAGTGATAGTGGAGTTGATCGATGTGACTTTCAGATCTCCGAAGATCTGGGATTTTCATTTTGCTCTCACAGTAGTCCCTTAGGTGTTCATCTCTTGGAAGCCCTCTTTTTTGTTATACTGAAGGTGAACCTTGATGGGAGTGTCAGAGACAGATATGGTGGGATTGGATTTGTGATCTATCGACTATCGGTTCGATTCCAGCTTGGTGGCAGCTAGGTGAAATCATCTATTTAAGCCTACGGTACCTAATGCAGAGCTTCGTGCAACCTAGGTGAGGATTGTATTTGCCAGACAAATATTAATTAGGGCCAGCTTGCTTATTGCTAAGGGTGACTCTACCACAATGATGGTCTGGCTATAGAGCTGCATTCATAGAGGCGCCACTCATCCCTTTCTGTATGATATTACAACTTTATTAGGAGAATGCTCTGCTCTGACTTTCAGACATCTAATATATATATATATATATATATATATATATATATTAAAATGGAGGCACCGTAAACATAGTGCCTCCATTTGCCACGTGGCACTAATGCAGGACTTTCATCCGCCACATAAAACCTCATGGAATGAAAGCGCTGGCAGCCCTCCATCCACCACGTAAAAGAAAGGGGCTCACAAAATGGAAGTGCTCGACATGCTAGGCACTGTCGCGCGCTGTTGGCTTCGGCCATCGCATGTCGTCGTCAATGGCCTCCCCTCTCCATCATCGTAAGTACGGAAGTAGATCAAAAGAACTGGGGCCACCACCTCTTGGCTGTTGAAGCAGGCGTCGTCTGATGGCCTCTGCCTCTTAGCTGCTAAAATGGATGCAGCGGCGGATGAGAAGGGACGGCAGGCTTTGAGGGGTTTTTGGCCTCTCCATCGTCATCACGCGTTATCCTCGACGGACGAAAGCTTGTTGAAGTATCGTTGGGTATTGTCCTTGGCGGCTTGCAGCACTCGCGGAGGCCTCTGCCTCTCTGTCATTATTACGGATCATCCAAATGAGAAGGGAAGGCAAGCTTCGAGAGGTGAAGCGACACTGTCCGATGGCCTCCACCTCTTGGCTGCTGAAGCAGATGCGGTAATAGATGAGAAAGACTAAAGTACGATCATACCTGCAATGCCAAGATGGCGGTAGCCATTGGAGAAGTGCTTGCTATGCGCCTTAAGGTTGATGGCTTGGCTCATGAACCGATATATGCCGATGCAGCCAAGGAGGTGGAGAAGAAAAGGTTCAAGAATTGAACAAAGGTTTGGACTATTCTCAATGCCCTCTGCTTACATGGTGTCAACCTCCACTTTGATCAGGACGACCATGGGCTTCCTGCTTTTCCCTGATGGAGATTTTTAGATATTCTTATTTTATTCAATAATGCAGGGTAGGAGCAAGGTGATGATAATCATATTCTCCAACATATAATGCGTAGGCTTTTATCATCATAAAGGTTGAGAAGTGCAGCGCTCCAGCTTAGTTGGATGGTAATCAAACAAGCATGGACTCGGCTATTCTTCTTTCTTTTGGCACAATATTTGTGCATTTTGTCATGTAGGGCAATAATTTGAGAAGTTGCAGCTCCGGTTAATGAATAGTATGCTTTTAAGGAAATGTTTGAAAGTGTAGACTAATCACTTATGTTCCGCTTTAGCTAGCAAGTGCATTACCTCCTGTTTTGAGACTTTTCATCCCTGCTCTCCTAGGTTAACTCATGGCTAATGTCGGTTGGGACATGATAATGATCTAAGTTATGATTATTAAACTAGCTGGTCTCTATTACACCCAGCATCAGAGATGATGGCAAGGAAGGTGGCGAGAGGCTGGGCTTGGTAGGGATGGTGGAGCGAGGATCGTAAAGGCATCTCATGCATCGCATGGGGTTATAATTTAGTATCTTTCTAGAGACGAACATCGCAACGGACTGGGTGATAGCTTATGTTGCAAAGTTTTTTGGAACAAGATTAGGACAGTTTCTGAATTACTTCAAAATTTTTTAATTTTTAATTTTTTGATTGAATTTATATTAAAATATTTAAATCATTAAAAAAAAAAAACAACTTGGCAAAGACCAAGCGCATCGGACGTGCTCCTAACCATCCGTGCCGCAGTCATTCCCATCATGTTCTACCAGGCAAAGTCCAACCACCAATAACATTTCTTTTTGGTAGAGACCAATGACATTTCTTCACAGCTAACACGCTACGTGACACGTAGACCAGTCCAAAACCCCAAACTTCTGGTACTAGCTTTGGATGCCGCATCTAGAATCATCGTTAGACCATGGGCCTAGCTACCACTGCAATTGTCTCGACTCCCAAACTTGATACCCGAAAAGCCACATTTCACCACGTGCCATAAGACTATTGGCCTTTTGTACCTGATCCCTCCTCGAATTACATCAGGTCGTGCCACATGGGCAATAGCAGTGCTCGGTTGGTAACAAAATTTGGGCCGCAAGTCACTCGGTTCTCTGGTCCCTTTTCTTGATGGAACAACCTATCCTCTGGCGGACCTGGTCGGTTGTGCAGGTAACACCATCGTTACCGAAGCTTCCATCATCTCAGTCGCAGTATTCCTCCCGCGTTCCGACTCTAAGCGATAGAATTCGTATCCCTCTCCAGTTCCAGCTGTGTCGAAGCACGTCTTTTTTTTTCCTTTTCTTTAAATATACTTCTTCATCAGCCTATTCATGTCCCCAACTTCAACTCCGCCCACCGTTTTACTCTCATCCGCCATTGAGATTCCTATCCGAAACTCTAGGGCTTCGAAGAAAGGAACCCTAATTGACCCTGTCCTCCTACTAGGGTTTAAGGCTCAAATCCCTAGCTTTTAGATTCGAAACCGTCCAAAGGCCGAAGCTTTGGGCATGGAGTCCAAGTCCACGGGGCGTTTCACCTTGGGAAAGCAGTCCTCCCTCGCGCCGGAGCGCGAGGGGGAGCCGGAGGACCGTGACAGGCTGGATGTCCCGGAGGAGATCGAATCCGGCATCCGCCTCATGTACCTCGCCAACGAGGGCGACGTGGCTGGAATCCGGGAGCTCCTGGCTTCTGGGCTCGATGTGAACTTTAGGGACATCGATAAGCGGACGGCGCTCCACGTTGCTGCGTGCCAGGGTCTCCCCGATGTTGTTCGATTGCTGATTGAGAACGGCGCTGAGGTGGACGCGGAAGATCAGTGGGGCAGTACGGTATGTGCCCCACTACAGTTTTTTACCACAGCGGTTTCTTTTGTTATCGAAAATATGAATTTTTAGGGCAAAATTTCAAAATTTCCCCCAATTCTTGATAACCTTGTTGGAGCTTCTTATCAATCTGAAATGGGATGTGGAATGGGTGTGTGAATTTGTGATTTGCTTTATTTGTCTTGGATGAAATCATGATCGGTTCTTTTGGTTCCTGTAACGAGGAGTTATTTCCATCATGGAAGAATTCCTGGGGTACATTTTCCTCTGTGCTATTATACAAAATTGTTTGTTAGGTTGTGAGAGCGGCGGGTTGTAGATGTCTTATCCTTTCCTTTCCGTTGTGGCACGTCAACTGACATAAACTGTTTTCTTCTGATAAGTCCAGATTTTCTAACTATTGCTTCATCAACAGCCACTTGCGGATGCAATACACTACAAAAATCATGAAGTGATCAAGCTATTGGAGAAGCATGGTGCTAAGCTTAAGGTGTGTGACTCAAGCTTTATTCTTTTGTTTGATTTGGATGAGATGGCTGCTCAATTGGATGTTGTTCTTTTTTCACGATGAACTATTATTAATAATTTTTCTTGTTTTAAACTTATATAGATTGCTCCTATGCATGTTAAGAATGCCCGTGAAGTTCCAGAATATGAGATAGACCCCAGTGAACTTGATTTCACGAACAGTATCCGGATCACTAAGGTAACTTTTCCTTGCTTTTTCCATGACTACCTTTTGTACTGATCTTGTTTTATTTTAACTATTTTTTCTTATCTTTTCTGGTTATATGTGTGTAGTGTGTCTATATATATATATATTATTTTTTTTTTTTTTTTTTTTATATATATATATATATCAATGTCTGAACTAGTTTAGCAGTAAACATTGTTTTTTTCTCGTTTTCTTTATTCTTTTTGGTGGGATAAAGCAGACATTATTATTGTATAAAATTGATGGTTGTTTTTTGACTTTTAGCTTGTGTTCTTTCTCACAACTTCTCATTTGAGTTTGATTTTTCCTTCTGGTATATCCTCTCTCATTGCACAATCACTAGTTTGTATACATTTTTATTTTGCGTGCATATCTTCCCGGGTATTTGAATTGAGTAATTTCAAATTTTCCATGTTGGTTCAAGATCCTCATATAGACAACTAAGATGGACATATAGATGCATTATCAATTAATTATTCTTCTACATAACAAAAATAAAAAATAAACAGATAATAAGTAGGGCAAAATCTCATTTTTCTCCTAAAATTAAGGAAAAATTGATGGTTTCATTTTGGCCGAAATTTTGGTTTATGTTGGTATCGAGTACCCCTTGATATCATGTACAGTAAAACATGGCTTCCATTATCTTGGCGGATATAAACCGATAAGTGCGAAGATATCAACTGAAGCAGTATGGGTATATCGGTTGATATTTTCCAATCATCTTTTACTTCCTTAAATAGATATTTTAATTAATAAACCCCAAAACCAATGCGTTGAAGTAATTTCTATGCTAGATTTATCATATTGGCCAAGATTTCGGTATCTCAGTCCTAAAATCTTGGAGAAAATCTTGGGTCTTTCCAAATTCCCCCCATTTTCCATCTTGGCCATGATAAACCAAGATCTCGGCTTTAGAGGTTCACTAAAAACTTGATTGTTGGTAGGTTTCTTTGCATGCATTGTCTCAGTCTTGGTCAGAGACTGAGATAACTGCCATCTTGGTTTTAAAAGCATTCATGAAAATTAAGCCAGTGGTAGAAAGTAGCATTTTTTCCCAATTGTTTCAGGTAGCATTGTTAAACTTTCGAGGCACTGGAACTGAATATTATAGAAAATATATAAGCTTGAATATTAAAGTGTGTTTTAACTTTTAGCTGGGAGCTTGACCGTAAAACAATGTTTTGAGACTCGGACCAGACTAGCTGGTTCGACCAGGGACTGGACAGGTCGCTGGTCTGAGTTGTTTAGAAATTTGTGAGTGTGGATAAAAACCGGCAAAAATTGGCAGAATCGGATGGATCAATTGAATGGCTAGTTCGGGCTGACTTGCCCATATTTTTTTTGTGTTTTCAGTGGAGGGCTTACCACTTATGACCACGGGGTTTAGCTGAGTTGCCCATATTTTTAGTCTTACCTCTTATGGAGGGGGAAGGGGCGAAAACTTTAAACCTAGTTCCTTATGCAAGGTAAGGTGATGCAGCGGGAAGGTGGGTGGAGAGTGGAGACATTGAGCTCTTGCCTCTTGGAGCATGGGCAGGTTGAGGAGGGACCGACGAAGCTTATGGAGGTGAAGAGCCAAGATCCTACAACTGATTGTGGAGCTTGCGGTCTGATCGCTGGATGACAAGCACTGCCACACCGATGCCGCTGAGGTCCTCACCAACAGCAATGTTGCAGCTGTAGCTTTCGATTACAGATCTCTTCGTTTCCTCCTCTCTCTTTCCAGTTCTAGAAGTTTGGGGGTTTGTGGGCATCCTTTTTCTTTTGGATTTCTTAATTTGTTGTTCTGGAGTAGTTTATGATGATGAGTCTCTAGGATGTTGAAACACTTCAAGTTACTTTGATTACATCAATAAGATAATCGATTACATTCAGATTTTATATTTCGTGTAAGGAAAGAAAAAAAATCCCTTTAGAAAACAATGAGAAAATCACCAATGGGGAATTTTTGGTTAGTTTTTTTCTCAATTTTCTGGAATTTTTCTTTTTTTTTTTCTAGTTTTTCATATTTTCATAATTTTTTGGAAAAAAAATATATTCATGATGTCAGTATGTTGTCATGCTGTCGTCACTGGTCAGACCAGCTGAATGAATTAGTGCTACTGGTGAGCCGGCCAGGGCACGAGTTGCCTTTTGGTGTGGTTTTCAATATATTGCTGTAAAACAGCTTTATCGTAACTCTGGAATCAAATAAACTATTCTACTTTTGACATAAGTTACTGTCTACACAGAGCACATTGTGTCTATTATTTTTTTTTGTATTTGGCTCTAGTCACTAGTAATCTTTAGTTGTTGAAACGAAAATTATTATCAAATCTTGTTTTTTCTTGTAGTAGCTTTCTTCAATTGAAACATCTAATGTTGTAGTTCTGGTATCTTAGTTGTTGATATTGTTCCTAGCTTCCTTTTGATGTTTGTTGCCATTGTAACATCTAATATCTTCTGGGGCCTCTACATAGCAGTTGCCTAAAGTGAGAGAGACTTTTTCACAAATTTGGGTTAGGAGGGAGGAAAGTTGTGTGAAGAAGACAGAAAACAGAAGTGGAAGCATCTGTATAAGTTAATGTTTAACATCAAAATAGTTATTGTAGCCCTAGTGATTAATTATTTTATAAATGTGATAGAATATTGTAAAAAGTAGATGTTAATCAATAAAAATAGTCGACAATCTTGATATAGTATAGAAAACGCGTTAGAAGTGTGATAGAACATATTTGACTTTGTTGAATGTGCCAAAAAAAATCTACATTAATACACTGAGACATGAAGTGGCCTATGCTTTAAGGCTATATGAAGATTTGTTATCAAAGGTCTGATTTGAATTTAGAAAATGTCCAAATGTTACATATACCCCAGAGTGTACTAGGAATGGGCTAGAGCCTGGTTCTTCAGTTAACTGTGAACAGCGAAATACACATTTTGGCTCCATGAAACAACCAATCCCCATGAATTGCATATAATAACCTGGTCTGCATCCAATCCAGGGTACGCATGGCGGCCTTGAATTTTGTATCATCTCCTACAAAGCCAAACTAGAATGGGCTGGCTTATGTTATTAGGTAGGTCGGGACAATATTTAGTTATTCAGTACTCGAACTCTTCCTATTTCCAATTCAACCATCCACAATCCACCAGGTCACTCCCCTTTTAATGTTGAAATTTAGGTTTAATGGATCTGGTCGAGCCCATACTTCACCTAGAATGCAATCAAGGTTTTGAAAAACTGAGATTTCAGTTGTATCAGGTGGATGACCGAGATCTAAATGAATCGAGATCTTGGTTGGTTGGTTTATCTTGACTGGTAAGGAAACTAGGAAAATTTGGAAGGAACGTAGGTTTTTGTGTTTGTTAGCTAATATTTTAGGATTGAAGTATTGAAATCTTGGATTATATAGCAAATGCAATATTAGCAAACTATATTAAAGCATTGATTTTGAAATTAATTAGTTTAAAAACCTTTTTTGATGAAGAAAAAGGGTTTAGCTATTAATTTCAAAAAAGAAAAATCAATGCTTTAGTGTAGTTACTGATATTGGATTGCTATATCAGCCATGGTTGAAAAATATCAGCTGATATTTTTATGTTCTATTGGTCGATATATTGGAATTTATCAGTTTTATTTCAGGTGAGGTTTCCTAAGTACCGTATCATCGGGTTCTGTTTCTGATTCAAACCACAATCTTAGCCGACTGCAACCCAAATCAGTTCATGTATAGGATTGGGCTGTATCTAAATTTTGGAGCTAGGTCAGAGCTTTCAAATTGTTTTGTTGATTTGGGCAGCTGAAGTCTCTCTGAGTTAAAACTGGTACGGTTTTATCTATCCCAATCTAGCTACAGGACATATGGATCAAAATTTTGGATCTAAGTCAGGTACTAATTTGGTTGCTTTGGTAAGATGAATCCGAGCCTCTAATAGCTAACAACTTTTCTCACCTTATTAGTTTCAAAGGTTCTGTTGTATCTGCAAAGAGAAATGCTTTAGCAGCATAATGATGTGACTGCCAAAAGAAACTCTTTAAAAAATAAAAAGTTGGATGGGGGATGTTGAGATCTCCTATTGCTGCTCAATCTGTCAGACTGTTTGTTCATTTGAAAACAGGACAATAGGAGGGCTACACTTCAGTTATGTAACTTTTCTGTAAAATTTCTGTGTTATGCTAGCAATGCTGAAATGCAAAATTCATTTATTGAGCTTATGTTTCCTTCGATTTTAGATTGAGAATCTTGTTGTTGCATTATATGTTCTCTTTAGTTTTGTTTGGTTTAGAAAGAATGTGATATTTGTACGCCTAGGGGTTTCCTAAATTAATATACAAGACATTTTCTTCTCTTCCTTTTCAACAAAATAATGATGATGCAGCCAATTTCTGAGGCCTTTTTTGCATTAGAATTTCCTAGTTTCTGAACTGATTGCGTTAACAATTGTTGAAATGCTGATGTTAGATGCTTCCTTCTTATGTGAATTTCATTGTACTTCCATTCTAAGAACTCATTTTTCAGGGAACATTTCGTATAGCAACATGGCGTGGAATTCAAGTCGCAGTTAAAAGGCTTGGTGAAGATGTAATTACTGATGAGGATAAAGTGTGGGTTGGTCCTATACTGTCTAAATGTTTTGATGCTTTCTTCTTATCAACATATCTACTTGGTCCAGCTATTTTACTTTTTCCCCCTTGTATCATTTTCTATCTGTCATCATAAACATCTCTGTGAGTTTTGCAGAAGGGCATTTAGAGATGAGCTTGCATTGCTTCAGCAAATACGGCATCCCAATGTGGTCCAGTTTCTGGGTGCCGTCACTCAGAGCAGTCCAATGATGATAGTCACAGAATATCTGCCCAAGGTGGTTGCTAAATCTCTGAATGTCACTGTTGGATCATACAAAACACCCAGCTTTGTCCTTGTAAAACTCATGTAGCTTAAAATATTATTTGCTACTTTGTGAATTTTTTTTCTGTATAGTTCCCAGTATCTGCTTTTCTAGCAGTCTTAACTATTATTTTTGAGATGTTACTAAGTCTACTAACTTTAATCTGATTTAAGATGCTATAGCTATACTAACCTTTGCTTTCGTATGAAGAGTATAAATTATAACTTCATGCCAAATCAGGCAATCAGCATTGTATCCCTTGTGTACATTCCTGGTTGGGGTTCCTTTAGGGAATATTCTTTTGTTCATAATGGAAAAACAAGTATTGAGGTTCTCATCTATCTGACACTACCTTGCATTCGTCATATTAGAGATATTATCAGTATGTATATATTTATGCATAAGTTGGGGTATCTAGAATTTTTTTTTTTTTTTTGCTAGAAGCATCATTATTAAAATTAGATCTATGATCTTGTTCTCATAGTGATTGACCAGTTGAGAGAGAGGACTGCTTTGGAGGGTTCTATAGATTATTTTAACTACAAATAGTATATGGAATGCATTATGAGGGGGGATTACAAATTTTACATTGTTGAAATGTATCTCTAGAGGTACATCAGAGTTCATTCATGTTTTCATGGATCTGTCATTATAGATATATGGGCAGATTAAAAAAAGACAGTTCCAATTTGTGACTGGGGTGAACGAGGTGGCGCTATACTTCATTAGCGTTGTGCATCATTTCCATACTGCTTGGGTGCCATTTTGCTTCTTTCAATGCCATCTTAATTTTCTCATGGTCCTCCTTACAACAATTACACATATGTTGTCTCCAAACTTCTACTTCTTCATTTGTTATTAGGTTCATAATGCCTCCTAGTGGCTGTCTTCTTGAACATCTACTTGGTGCAAATTGCAACTAAGCATGTATGCTACAACTTTAACCACTTAAATTGTGGCTGCTATATGACGATCTTGACCTTCCCTTTTCCTGTCAAGGGATCTTTGATGAGTTGATTGATTCTTGTGGCAAACTCTAGGTGGATATCCGCCTAGAATCTGCAGGGAGGCATTGAAGAATGTTTTCTTGATCCATACATGCGATGATGGATATGTTGTTGTTGTTGTTATTATTATTGTTAATTTCTCAAATATATGTAGTGTATAGCTATCTAAGTATTCTAACCTCTTTGTCAGGTGACACACTTGTTTGGGCATTTTCTTTAAGTGTCGTTGCAGGCACTAATGAGATGCTGCATCTACTCCAACATTTGCTCTTAGGTTCCAGTGATGGAAACTTGTCTCAGTGATGGAAAATTTCAATGATGGTTTTCTTAGAAAGCTTAGCTTTCATATTGATTATATTGTTATCTGCATATTTATCCCATACATTTATTACTCTTTAAGACCTCATCTCTATAAACTGGGTATTAGATTTGATAGCTGGGTCCCTCCTGGAATCCATCACCAAATGCTTCATTTCTTTTCCAACAAGTGCGACTCCTCTGTTCTTCCATAATAGATGGAATGGTTCGTGCCATATATATCTTGATCACCGGTTCTCCTGAACTGGTGATGGAAGTTGGATAGGAGAGTGCTTTTGTTATCAATGTTTTGTTGTGCATATTTGCGACTTTATGATGATGTCATCTTGATAGAATGAGTAATGGTTTTAGTTATCCCTTTTCCCCCTTTTTCCCATAGAGTTTTTTTCTTTTCTTTCTTTATTTTTTATTTATTGGTTGGCTTTTTTTGGGGTGGGGGTGGGGGTGTGGAAGGAGTTGTCTGGCTTAGTTACTCTTCTTTGTCCACAGTTTGATCCCTTTCCCATGTTTCCTATCTGATTCTGCTTCCTGGCCAGACCTTTGGCCAACTGAGAGGAACTCCTCATGTCATGTTTTTAGTAAATGAGAACCTCGGTGTCCCAATGCTGAGTGTAGTCTTTGCTAGAGGTTCTGGTTGGACACCAAATGTGACTGAAAGATCAGAGAGGTTGAATAACATTGTATAGGAAACAATCATGGTGGTTTAGTCTGTGGCTGGCACTAATCAACGTTGATAGAAAGGGCAAGAGCTGTTTTCTCAGCAGAAAAATTGTAACATGCATGCATGTAAATAGCATGTAAGTGTGTAAGACATTTATGGAAAAGGGTAGGTAGGGCCTGCACAAGAGGGGGATGGAATTTCATCTATGCATAATTGTCTGTATGCTTAAAATTGCTAGTGTTTGTGCATAACTGTTACGTTGATATCATATTCAATTAGTGTGTACAACTGTAACTTTGATATCATATCCATTAATTAGTTTGATATGTGTTTGGTTCTTTCTGGGATGCAGGGTGATCTTCATGACTTTTTGAAACGAAAGGGAGCTTTAAAGCCAGCACTGGCAGTTCGATTTGCACTTGATATTGCAAGGTTTGTTGATTTGTTCATGCCCTTTGTGGTTGTGTTCTGTGCTTCTCAATTAGATAGGTAGAGAAATATGTTATAGAGATTACTCTTTTACTCCATACCTCATATTATTATTTTTTAAAAACTTCTATTTAAATTTCTTTGAACATCTGATTTCCTTTTACTTTTTAGTACTTCAAACTTGTTCTAATTTGTGCTTAAAAAATATGCTAGAGGAATGAATTACTTGCATGAGCACAAACCAGAAGCCATCATTCATCGTGACCTTGAGCCTTCGTAAGTGATTACATGTATTATGTTTTTCTTTGTACCTCTGTTCTTCCTATGAGAGTTGAACTTTGCTTTATATGCTTATTTTATGATTATCTGAATAGTCTGACTGTTTGAATATGATTTGTCTGTTGCAAGATAACAGAAATATCTTGCGAGATGATTCTGGATGTTTAAAAGTTGCGGATTTTGATGTCAGTAAGTCGCTAAAAGTGGCGAAGACTGTTAGAGAGGTTAGACCATTGGGATGTCAAGACGCTTCTTGTAAGTGTAAATGATACTTATTTTAACTTCTACTTTTATTTTTTTATTTCAAATTTGCTTGTTCTTGCATTGTCATTAATTTGCAATATTTATGTTTGGTGTTTACAGAATGCACGAGCAGAATTTTGCATCTTACTTATCCTTGTTCTCTAACTTCAGGGAAAAGCTTGAAAATATTTTGCAACATTCGTAGATTAATCAGCCTTACCAGGTTCTGTTTGTTCATCCTATGAAGTATTGTATAAAATGAAACAGAAGTGTGGAAAGAGAAAAATCTGGGGTGTTAAACCTATAAATTGAAGGAGGAATTACTTGTACCAAAACCTAGAAGACATTAATGCCATCGGCAGACTAATCTACATACTGCATGAGTACATGCCACCATATATGTTTAGTTCATGAAGCAACTGCATATGAAAAAAGAAGAAAAGCATAAAAGATAGAAGAATCTAGGAGTTTGTCTCTTGGATGAAATTTTCTTGGGCATAGCATACTTTGGATCTTAATTTGAGATAGGTTTGCTTAATCAGGCCATTGAGCTGGCTAAGTTAGCTCTCTTTGTGGTGTGCACACCAATTTATTTTGGCAGAAAGCTTAGCTTTGTGTTGATGGTGATACTAGAGAGGAATATCTTTGAAGAATACCTACAGAAATCTTTGAAGCAAGGATATGATTTGTTTCACTAAATTATCTATTAGATAATTAATTGCATGAAGTATTTGTCATGCTTCTGAATAAGTAGGTTCACAAGATAAAAGCTGTCTGGTTGTACCCTTTATAAGATTCTTCTATATCTGTAGGATTTTATTAAACATTGCTTCTTTTTAATGAACAGGCAGGTATATGGCTCCAGAGATCTTTCGGAACGAAGAATATGACACGAAAGTGGATGTCTTTTCATTTTCTTTGATTCTACAAGAGGTAAAATCTTTCAAGAACTTACATGTTCAGATATGTATCAAGAATAATATACTTGAATACAGTTTTGAAAATGGATTTTCTACTAACTAGTAGCAGATCAACCATTTCATGTATTTCACAAATTATCTTCTCTATGAACTAAACTATTCCTTTTCTTATGCTTGAGCAGTATATGTAGTTTTTTGCCTTGTTGGTTGGCGGGATGTGTGGGGTTTTTGTATTAATGAAGATCAGTCTTAAAGTATCATGGTATGGGGGTGTATGGGTTGCGTGGCATAGTAGTATGTACTGTGGTCCGCCCCCATACGTGCTCATGATTTGCTGTATGTCATGGTGCGGCACGTGGTATGTATTGGTACACCCCTGGACATGGGGTGGTATGTAATGCAGTATGTTCAGATTTCCAAACCTTGATCGAGATTTC